>NW_026867541.1:810407-961134 GCF_020745735.1 Hemiscyllium ocellatum
AGGTCAAATAAATGCTCATGTCTAATTCAGCTGTCCAATTACCTTTTCGGATAGTGACAATATCCTTCTATCTCTGTATTCGTATAATGTCAATATGCTGTTACATGTTAAGACCAGGTTATCGAGTAATTGCTATTACTCGAGTAATTATCGAGTAATTCCTTTCCTCGTTGCAGACAGAACACGCAGGTGTCAAATCGGAAAGACTGAGAGGTAAGATTGTGATACATAAAATATCAAAAAAAACATTTGTTATGACACTATATTTTGCGATTAATCTCAACGTTTATTAGCTCTAAATGCAGAGAGCAACTTTTATTCTTTTTGTACGACTTCAAAAATTGAGAACAAGACGTGTGAGAATAATTTGCTTGGGTATCTCTATCAATGCTGCGTTGTTTACAGGTAGATGTTTGTTTTATATTTATCATTCATCTATTTCTGGATTCATACTGATGAATACCTCATTGATTTCACGTAAAGTTAACATGCATCAACAGCGGTAAAAATACAGACTGAGTTCCATTGGAAACAAAGATTATTTAAAGAATATTGATGGAATTTCTAAATAAGAAGACACTTCTGGAGCATTACCCGCAAGAGATGTTCCAAATGTTTCTAAGTTCAAAATTCTATTTTGCATTGCGGCGGACAGTGTCAATGAAGCATCTCAAACGAGGTCAATATTCCACTGAATGGTAATTTGATTGTGTTTTTAATGGACTGAAGCAAATGGAATCTCAGGCTTTTAAATGCATCCATATTTACATTTTATGATATGAATATTTTCAAGTTCTTGTGTTTCTATAATGCTTCTAAGATCTTGCGAACGGTGCAAAATATGTGACAATGCTACTCCTTCAACATGGTTATGTTGCCCTTGCATTTTTTCAGCAGGTCGTAAAGACATGCGTTCCGAAATGTCTGGAGATTATCTACTTGAAAAGCTTTCAAGTTCCAAACAAAGCACTTGTACAATGAAAGGGGAGTGGCCAGTTCTACCAGCTAAGAATTTTCTGTGGTTTGATTTCGTTTTGAAAAGCACTCTGTTGTGAAGCTGCTAGACGCAAAGAAACAGGTGCATACTGATGGTCCCTGTCTTTGACATCACTCCTGCAAGACGTGTTTTGACTTTAACTTTTTTGCTATTGGATGTTTAAGGAGATCTTTGCAAGTATTCGGGAAAGAATCATTAAGTTGGATAGGCCGTTGGGTTTTCGAATAGCTTACTTATTCTATATTCTGTTCTCTTTTGTTTGTGTTTCATTCTGAAAACTTGCAAATGACTTCCGTTTGGTGTAAAACTGAGTGGATTGGTCCGCTGCACTACTCTTGCAATATTAACTTAACGTTTGCTTAACACAACTAGAAGGTTAAGGTCCGGGCTACTTTCTCGAAGTACTACGAGGGGCTCTGGCCTGATCCAAAATACACCCCTTTTATTGCGTTCTATACAACTGCACTAATGTTAAAGACACAGCAGGTAAAATACATAAAGTAAGCTTCTACTACCAGTTGTAATAAACTATCACATAAAGTATTATGTCGTTTGGAGAATGAATACTATCCTCAAGTACTGGAGAGAATTCAAGTTATTTTTTAAATGATAATTGGCAGCATTCTCATTCAGCCAAAGATCAACAAAGAAATGCATCTGGCATTCTGTGGAAAAAATACAAATCAATGTGGTGACTATGATTTGCATTTTATTTCAGGATTGTTTGCCAACACTTCTGCCACCTCCAGCGGGATGTCACCACCAGACATATACTTCGTTCTCTCTTGTCAGCCTTCCGCAAGAAACATTCCCTCTAGCAAGCCCTGGTCTACTCCTCATTCACTCCCAATACCACCCTCCACCATGTTGTGACATCTTCACCTACAACCACAGAGGATGTAATGCTTTCCCGATTACTTCCACCCTCCTTAATACCTACGGGCCCGAGCATACCTTCCAGAAGAAGCATGGGTTTACCTACACATCACTCAGTATATGAGTATAGCCTTCTTTATTTGCTGATCAATGTTGTGTGCGCTATCTTGCAGAGACATCCTGCTTCGTTGACCACAAAATCCCTGTGTTTTCTGTTACCTGCCCCTTCAGAATGCCAATTTTTCTTTTGCCAACATTTCTGTTGCATGCTTGCTAAAATGCTTTAGTGAAGTTCAGCAGAAGTTGGAAGAACAGCGCTTACTTTACTCCTCGGTCACTCTGCAGATTGCTGTGTTCAATGTAAAATTCAACAAATTTAGGGCAGGGACAAACTCCCCACGTTTTCCTCCGCCATCACACACTAGGCCTTGTTTTAATATAGTTACAAGTATGAACAACCGCATTTTTAGACAGGAGTAATCCCCATTAGAAGCTGTACATTTTCAGGAGGTGATTGTTATCCATTTATTTGTTCGTTCAACAGGTTTGCTTTCTCTCTCGTCTCCTCAGCTCGACCAACTGTGTACTCCTGACCCCTCCCATTTCTCTGCATTCTTTCCATAAATCATTTCCGTAGCTTTCATCAGTGCTTTGGAGATTCATTGGATCCAAAGCGTCAACCCTGATTTGTGTCCACCTAGGCTGCCAGCCATGGTGAGTTTTTCCAGCAATGTCTGCTGTTGTTTATGCTTTGCAGCTTCAGACGTTCTTTCAGTAATTTGTTGATATGTTGCATCTTAGTACTGCATGTTCTTCTGTTTGATGTTTCCAGAATCTCACAGATTCTAAATGGCTTGAATTCATTCTTGTCGCCTGAGCAATGCTAACGAAGAGACCATAAATTGCCTATCTAGAAAAAGAATGATATAAACCACCTATTTGAAACGTTTTTTCTCAGTCCATTTCGATTCATGTCTCAGTTCCTATTGCAGGTTCAGTACAAGTGAGATGTTTGTCAGGCAATACAAAGGTCTTAATGGAGAAGTGCATCAATTGGAACTGAGTAGAGAGTGGGAGGTGGGATGGACAGATTACACCAGGTGTCGAGGCTGTAACTGGGATGAAGTGGGTGCTAGGAAGATTTGTAAGCGTTTGATGTTAGTGGTAAGACCATATTTGTAAGCTCCCAAGGTCGTAAATGGGGTGTTCTCTGACCACTTTGCGTGAGGCCTTATTATGATGGTGGAGGAAGACCAAGGTCGTCATGTCTTAGGGAGAGTTGAAGGAGGTTTTGAAATGAATGCCGTCTAATGACTGATATTGTCGATGTTCCCGACACTGATTTTCCTGCTGGACTGTCGTTTTCTCTTTTGATCACTTACTAACCATCTATTGCCAGGAGCAGGTTAGGAAATACTGCACTCAAAGAGTAACACCTGTAATTATAAAAATAATCTGTATGTAGTGCTGTTTGATCGACATTCCTCTTTATTTCGTATGTGGACCCTTTCATATTCTGAGCAGCGTCAGCTAGTCATGCAACATAAAAGAAATTGAAATGATACTCAACTTCATGAGCAACTATTCAATCACTCACAAAGGGATGTCATTTAAACCAGCCACAAGACACTGCAGCACCCAGGAATTTCGACAAGGCGAGGATAAATACCTATGCAATGTATTCAGGATCAATAGATATCCTATAAATACTGTCCGTCGATTCCTGCACAACAGACCTAAACAGGATGACTCAACATGCCCAGAGACTCTAGCTAACTTACCAACAAACAAAGCCTTTTCAGAGATGATGGCCAGAATACTCCAGATCCTAGTAATCATGCTAGCCCACAAAGCAACCACCGCACTGAAACAGTTACTGATGAATTTAAAGGATCACATACCCACAACCAGCAGAACCAACGTTATACACAAAATGTCCTGCAAATTCTGCAACAAATATTAAAGTGGACTTTCTGACAGGACAGTACTCACCAGGATACATGTATGCCAACGATTCAACAAAAACAGGATCGGCTGTCACAGCTATCCACACACAGAGACGAAGAGGTACATTGGCTTGACTGGGGCAATGCATCCATCCTTGGACAGACTAAATAAAGATGCATGGAGAAATTCCTCAAGGCCTGGCATTCAAACCGGAGCTCCTTTAATACACAAAAAGTTTTGCGCCCCATTTACCAAACACTCAGAGACAGAACCAGAAATGATATCACTTACCACAACAAAGTAAGACACACAACTAGAAAGCGGGAAGAACAACTTCAGCAGTGTCTCGCTTATGGTATGATGGCACGGTGGCACAGTGGTTAGCATTGCTGCCTCACAGCGCCAGAGACGCGGGTTTCATTGCCTACTCTCTGTATGGAGATTGTACACTCTCCCCGTGTCCTCGTTAGTTTCCTCCTACAATCCAAAAATGTTCTGGTTAGGTGAATTGGCCATGCTAAATTGTCCGCAGTAAATACGTGGGAATGGGTCTGGGCGGGTTGCGCTTCGGCGGATTGGTGTGGCCTTGTTGGGCCGAAGGGCCACTTTCCACACTGTGAGTAATCTAACACATATTACTGAGAATGGTGACGAAACGTCTAAGAAAAAAAAAGCCGGTTCAGTGAGCAAATTTCCAAACTGTTCAAAGACATCGGTTGCATGCAAACGACCTGACATTTTGACCACTTTCAACCTCCATATCTCCGATTCCTCATAATTTTGCTCTGTATTGTAGTGACTGTCAGACACATTGGAGAACATTGGACTTCCACCCCACAGCAAGGAAATTAGTTCAGGCGACACAAAAAGGAAGAGCAGGAGGACGTTCATCGCTACAGCCTGTTTCGACCAGTCATGGCTCACGTGCAAGTACATTTTATACTTGTGCAAATTTTAGGTGGCAGCTTTTCGATGAGTTTCAATCTCAATAACCCAATTGTTTCAGCTGCAGGAAAATTGGTTCACGTTGCAACTCGTAAGTTCATGCACGACTATGAGTATTTATGCAGTGTCAAAAAAACACAATTCAGAGGTAAGTTGAAAGATGCTCTCAATGACTTCTCCGAGCGTAGAAGGCAATATCATAAACAGTGAACCCAGTTGAATAACTGGATGTGACTTTAGCATTTCAGCAAACGCACACACAGCAGTATGATACTGCAGCTCAGAAATTCTGACGTGCATTATCATTGAAAGGAAAAAAACAACACGCAACTCTGCTTTATCCATTCTTGGCAGCCACCTGGGCGAGAGATTGTTTCTCAAGGTTTCACATTTTCTATCAGCAGCAAAAACTCACTATAAGAAGATTTGCTTTTGAAATGGATTTGAATGATGCATGGATAAAATCTAAATTGGAAGATATCGATAGCTTCTGGTAAACTTATTAAGTTTTGTTTTGTTTTGAAATTGCGCACAAATGTACACATGCACACTAAGATTGCCTCTTATACTAAACATGAGCGAAGAAAGGTGGTACCCTCAGTTACGATTCGGTCCTGACGTCCTTGGGGGCTTCACATCTCTGAAATATGGGAGAGAAGGGTCATTTTGCATGAATCAGCTTTGTAACGTGAAACTAGTTATGCTACCGAATTTGACACAACTAAAAAAATTTGTAAAAATGTGTATTTTTTTTCAAACTAATCCTTCAATGTCATGAACATGAGTGCCCGTATGTGACAGTTTTTCATTGGCAGCATTTGACCACCAGATAATTCTTTCTGGTTTTCATGACAGGAAGGCAGATTACTACCGAAATGGAATCAAGTTAGGAAAAGGGGCAGAACAAAGAGATCTGGGAGTTCTTGTACACCAGTCAACGAAGGTAAACATGCAGGTACAGCAGGTCGTGAAGAAGGCTAATAGCTGCTGGCCTTCATAACAAGAGCGATTGAGTGTAGAAGCATAGAGGTTCTTCTGCAGCTGTACAGGGCCCTGGTGAGACCACACCTGGAGTATTGTGTGCAGTTCTGGTCTCCAAATTTGGGGAAATACATTCTGGCTAGTGAAGGATTGCAGCGTAGGTTCACAAGGTCAATTCCTGGAATGGCGGGACTCCCTTACGCTGAAAGACTGGAGCGACTGGGCTTGTATACCCTTGCGTGTAGAAGACTGAGGGGGGATCTGATTGAGACATATAAGATTATTAAAGGATTGGACACTCTGGAGGCAGGAAACATGTTTATGCTGATGGGTGAGTGCCGAAACAGAGGACACAGCTTAAAAATACTGGGTAGACCTTTTAGGACAGAGATGAGGTGAAACTTCTTCGCCCAGATAGTGGTGGCTGTGGGAATGTTGTGCTCCAGAGGGCAGTGGAGGCCCAGTCTCTGGATTCATTTAAGAAAGAGTTGGATAGAGCTCTCAAGGATAGTGGAATTAAGGGTTATGGAGATAAGGCAGGATCAGGATACTGATTAAGGATGATCAGCTATGATTATATTGAATGGTGGTGCAGGCTCGAAGGGCAGAATGGCCTAATCCTGCACCTATTGTCTATTGTCTATTGAAGCGGTGTATTGCTTTGCATACACTGAAAACTTTCCTTCAACATATTAAACTGTGGAGACAAAAGTTCCTGCATATCTCAGGGCAAAACACATAATCATTTTTATTACACTACATTCTACCTCAGTTAAGACGTGTCATTTGCACTTCATGGAATCTAACAGACGGCAGCAGTCCACTTTTTCCAAATTTGCTCGCAGAGATTTTTGGGTTGGGGTAGGGGCTGGGAAGTCGGAATGAACAAAATTAAATCAGATATCTGTATTACTGGAGTTCAAACACTTCAGTCCAATGTTGTCAAAACAGAAAATCCTCAGGGTACTTTGATGAGACCAAGCACATAGCAAACTTCCATAATCAGATATGACCAATTAATAGACAAATTGTCGTTTCAGTTAACGAATGGAAACAATCGTCAAGTACTAAAGAGGGCTCGATTTAAAAAAAAAATTGGGATATATCTGTCCAGTCGCTGATAAAAAAAAGTGCATCTGATTTCATTCTTAAAATCCTGACCGATATGCGGAGTATGGCTTGCACATTTTTTTCAGGATTATTAGCCACAATTTCTGCCTCCTCTGGGTGATGTAAACACCAATCACATACTTCATTCTCGCTTGGCAGTATTCCACTGGTACCATTACATCCAGGCTACGCTGGGCCAGCCCTCATTCACTTTCAACATTTCCTCCAGTAGCGACATGGCAATTTACCCTTCAACCACAGAAGTTTCTCCTATATTTGGTGTCCTGGCTAATGAAAGCAAGCTTGCTGTATGCCTTCATGACCACCTTGCTTGTGCGATTTAGCACTGTACGCGATTTCGAGACCATTGCACCCAAATCCCTCCCATGTCAATGTGGCTAAGAGTTCTGCCATTTATTCAAGAATTAATGAACTAAACTTGATCTTACAAAATGCATCAAATTACAATTTCCGGATTAAGCCCGATTTCTCGACTTAATTCTGCAATCTGTATATATGCCAGTGTATCCTTTGACAATTCTGACCACTATGTGCACCTCAGACAATGTAAGTCATCTGCAAACTTACTAATCAGAACTCCCACCTGCATTTATTTTCAAATCATTTATATGGAACAGAAAGAACAAAGATCATAGAACTGATATCAGCGGAATACCTCGGGTAACCTATCTCTGTTCTGAAAACTACGTTTCCATCACAACTCTCTGTTTTCTAGAACCAAGTCAGTTCATCTATCCAGCCACACCCCAGAACCGACGAGAATCTCCATTTTCTTCCAAACTCCCATAGGTATCATATCAAATTGACTTACAAACGTCCATGTGGAAAAGATCCAGTGCCCTTCCCTCATCAGCACCCTTGTCTCCACCTCAAGAAAACAAAATCAAGTCGGTGACAGATGATCTTTTTGGCAGTAACTCAGGCTGGCTATCACTAAGAAGTCAATTCGGCTCGAAGTGTCAATGCTACTGGTCACTTAGTCTCTTTCCCAACAGCTCCCACAGCACTGACATTTGCCTCACCAACTACAGAATAATTAAGCAAATTATCTTTGTCTCCCTTCTTAAACAAAGGAAGAAAGCATTTGTTACACAAACGTGATCTATACAGCGTTATTCATCATGTCCTTCTCTTTGGAGGTGACTGCTCCAAAGAATTCACACACACTCGCAATCCTTCCTTTTTTGTTTACCAATCTGCTAAATTGCTATCCAAGGTTCCTAATTCTGACCATTCTTGTCCTTCTTTTTCACAGGGGCATGCATGTCCAGAACGAAGCAATTGTTCTGTGAATGACTCCCAAAAGTCACATGTGCATTTGCTCACAAACAGCGGCTCTCAATCCACAATCTCTGATTCTTGCTTAATTCTATTATAGCTAGCCTTGCCCCGAACATAACACCTTCAGCCGAAGTCCACTCTTGTCCTTTTCCATAAGAATCCAATACCTGACTGAATTATGGTCACTATTCCCGCAATGATCGCCCACTGAAATTTTGCTCATCTTGTCTCGCTGCAAAATAAATTGATGACGTCCTCCCTCAACACAGCTGTGATGCGCTCCTTCACTAGTAGTGCAGTGTCTCTCCTTACTAACTTGATGCTCTGGTTCCAGCCCATATGTCCCCACCAACTAATTGAAAAACCCCCGAAAGCCACTGTCAAGCGTCCCTGACAAGATTTTCTTGCCGATTCATTTTAGATGCAAGCAGTCCTTCATCTAAAAGTGCAGTTTAATTTCTAAAAGTGTGAGATTCTGCATTTTGGAAAGGCAAATTAGCGCAGGACGTAACGGCAAGGTCCTGGATTGTTATTTGAACATAGAGGCCAGGGAGTGCAGGTTCTTGAAAGTGGAGTCTCCTGTAGATAGAATGGTGAAGAAGGCGCTTAGTATGTTTTCCTTTACTGTTCATTGCATTAAGGAAAGGCGTTGGCACGCCCTGTTGCGGCTGTTCAGGACATTGGTTAGGCCACTTTTAAAATATTGCGTGCAATTCGGATCTCCCTACTGTACAAAGGATGTTGTGAAAATTGGAAGGGTTCAGAAAAGATTTACCAGGATGCTGGCAGGGCTGGAGTTGTTGCGCTGCAGTGAGAGGCTGAATGGGCCGAGGCTGTTTTCCTTGGAGCGTCAGTGCCTGAGGGGTGACTTTCCAGAGGTTTGTAAAGTTATAAGAAGCACGGATAGGATGAACAGAGGAGTTCCTTTCCATGGGTTATTGGAGACCAGAACTAGAGAGCACAGTTCTGCGGTGAGAAGGAATCGTTTTGAAATGACGGAAGGAGCAACTTTTTTCACGAAACGGCTGGTGTGAGGACGGAAAGATCTGCCAGAGGACATGGAGGAAGCTGGTAGAATTACAACATTACAAAGACACCTGGATAGGTCCATGAATGTAGGACTCATGTTCTCTGGCAGACATCGCAATGATCCGTATATGTTAAGTTAGCCAGCTCCAACAGACACACACCGGTTTATTTACCACGTATTCAATATACTATGTGTCTGATCCTAACCTGCATTGTACGTAGCACGGGTCGTAATTCTTAGATTATTACCGGAGAGTTCCTGCCTTTTAGATCTAACTCTCTGAATTGTTGTTGCAGGTCGTCCCACCTATGTCACTCTTCCCAATGTGGACAATGAAATCTGTCTGTCTGCCCGCCCATTTTAGAATGTCCTAAAGTCTCATTCATAGTTCTTTCAAAACCAACACAACAACAAATTTCAGGGTTTAATATATTAACATCAAACTACATGTCTTCTTGAAATTTGGCTTGTGCTAGTATTAACTATGCTTTGTAACAGTTTGAAATGTGTAAATCCTTTGATATCCATATGATTTCGTTCTGTTACGTGATTAATCACTGAAACTAATTTATCTCACTTACTGAGCTTTTTGTCTTATTTTTACACACGGCCTATTGCCTTCTTTGTTCTTAACGTGAAAATGCTGCATTTATTCGTGTTATTTTTATAAGGACTGAACCAGGTACAAAAGTTGATCCGAAATAATTGTGTCTCTAGTGGTGTTGATAAGATATAAATAGGCGCATCACAATTCTTACTCAGACGCCAGAGGGGAGCAATTTACTCATCTAATTGAAAATGCATGCTCCTGCAAAGTCGCCAATATTTTTAATTTATTACTCTGCCCTTGCAGCTTTCGGAGTTCCAGGTAAATATGAGATACTTGGCATAATAGCTGTCAATTTATTATATTCTGAGGTAGTCGAGAAAATTCCTGTTTAATCAGTGCAGCATTTTAATAAGACTATACATTTTTGTATTCAGAACTCTGGAGTTAGGTGGCTCACCGAAACAGCAAACAAAGACCAACAATGACTTTCATGCTGTTTTCGACGGTTTTTATTTGCATTCACAACATGGTCCCCGAAGATGTTTATTGCAGACATGTTCGCATGTACACCTATTTTGTGTAACTTACGTGATTCCTGAATGAAGATTTTTTTATTTCTGAACATTTTTTCGATACTTTCCTGGAACATGTGAACCGTTAGCTGGTTCAGCACGTATTCTCCAACCATAGATTGCCTTTAGAAGGTGTTGGTGAAGTTGTCGTTTTGAACCACTGCAGTTCATTTTATGCAAGTACACCGAAATGTCGTGAGGGAAGTAGTTGCAGGATAGTGACACAGCAACACTAAGGGAGCGACATTATGTTTTGAAGTCTGGGTAATGAGAAGCTTGGAAGGGATCTTGGAGGTGCTGCTATGCACATTGATCTGGTGTCCTTGACTTTCATACAGACAGTGGTGATGGGTTTAGACTGTACTGTCTCACGGTACTTTGCTGATTTCTGCAGTGCATCTTGTAGATGATACAGACCAGCTAACGTCTATTACTACCAGAGATAATTAATATTCCTTGAAATGGTGAAAGCCAAATTAGCAACATGTTTTTCCTGAGTTGCAGTCAAGTTTGTTGTCGGAACTGCTAACATCCAAGAACCATTGATTTAAATACCTATTGCATTGCACAGTATGAGCAGGATTGGGGATCCATCAAATGTGATAGAGAAACATGTTCATTGTTATCTCTTTTCGGGAAGTTAAATGCCTGGAAGTTGAGAAGCACGATAATTTGTTACTTAAAACTCGCCCTGCAGTTCAATGCTGCCTGATTCAGAACCCGATGATCCGTTAATGATATTTATCTTTTTGCAATGATAAGTGAATGGTGCCAGTACTAGCTTTAACTTGGAGAATAGATCGTTGATGTAACAGCAGAAGAGGACCGTTTCTTGGGGGTATGTTTATTGTTATCGTTAACCATATTCAAATATTGCTCAGAAAGATTCTGTAACAATTTGTGCATCATTACTCTGCCTATTTGGTTTTGAAATGCGGTTAAATTCCTTACATTTCTATATCATCAGAAGTGTAAAGTTTCTCAAATATTTTATACTATGGGTTTAATTATTAGTTGTGGCAGGCATTGCTGTTATTGGGTAAACAGACTAATTTTCTTAATTGAATCCAATGTAACTGATACAAATCTCATACTACCCCTTCATCAAATTGATATTTGATGTTTCTTATGCCTGCATGTGTCTCCCTTTCTCTCCTTCTCACTCTCAGTCACTTTCTCTTACATTCTCACCCTTACAGCCAACCTGGTGACCATAGTGATACTGTCCCGAGGAAGATGTGGTCTCTCAGGATGCATCACTCGATACCTTGTGACTATGGCAGGAATAGACTTGGTTATTATTTTCATTGCAGTGATTTTTAGTCGGCTTCTGGCAATTTATTTTCCAGCTAGTGTACTGAATACCACACTGGGATGTCGTCCGTTAATTCTGCTGACTTATGCTTCCCGAAACTGTTCTGTCTGGTTGACTGTCGCTTTCACCTTTGATCGGTTCCTATCCATTTGTCACCAGGAGCAGAAAAAAAAGTACTGCTCAGAAAAAGTCTCCTCTGCAGCTATAGGAATAATCTGTGCGATTTGTTGTTTGATAATCGTTCCATTTTACTTCTTATACGAGCCCTTATATATCCTTAATGGCAAAGGCTGGTACTGCAACATAAAAGTGAATACTTACTCATCGGTTGCATGGAGAATGTTTGACACCTTTGACCGCATTCAAACGCCATGTCTCCCGTTCCTGCTTATTTTACTGTTTAATGGACTGACTGTCAGACACATTATAGTTGCTAGTAGAGCACGCAGGAGACTCAGATCCCGCAGCAATGAAATTAATAAACGTGACACAGAAGTGGAGAGCAGGAGAAAATCCATCATTTTACTATTTGCCATCTCTGGCAGTTTCCTTTTGTTGTGGCTGACGTACATTGTATATTTTCTACTTGTGCAAATTTCAGGTGACAGCTACTCGATAGGTTCCAATCCCAACGACCCGAAATTTATTCTTCAGGAAAGCGGGTACATGTTACAACTGTTAAGTTCATGCACAAATACGTGTATTTATGCAGTCACGCAGACAAAATTCAGAGGTCAATTGAAAGATTCATTTAAATACTTCTCCAAGCTTATTCTAAAATGTCATAAACAGTGATCCCGGCTCAATAATTAGATTTAATTTTAACATTTCAGTGAATCAACACACAATTACATGAATCTGTAGCTCAGCAATTCTGAAATATGTACCAGCACGATCCCCAAACTGTTAATTCATGCCAAATCGACCTTTATCCCCGTGTCATATATTGATAGCAGCCACTTGTGGAAGAGACGTTTTGCCAGATTCAAAGGTTCAGCATAAGAACTATTCCTTATAAAATGGATTGTATGATGCAAGTGTAAACTCTGAATGGGAAGACATCGATAGCCTCTGATAAAAATCAATATTATAGGCCAGGCCAGACGCCATCAAAATACCTGAAGAAGACATTCTGGATCCCAACCCCTTATGTTTAAGGCAGATTGGAAGTGGACATTGCAAGTGTGGTGCAGCTGGTCAAACCACTTGGCTTAAAGGAAACAAAAATTTCTAAAAGATACAATTGAAACTCTAGCAATAGAAAACCAACTTAATTTTACTGTTGGAAACTTGACTGTCTGGATGGACCAAATTAAGTAAGGAACTGTCTAATTCCTATAACATTCCATTAGCACAGCCCTTGGCAAACACTAAATTCAAACGCAGATTCTTCCAGGCAGGAGAGATGTTAGATAGACATGTAAGTCAGTAAACATCTGCTGAAACTTGGAACATTTCGCTAGTGCTGCAGCTTCTATCTTTTCCAGCCAGAACTAAGTACAGAAAAGCGTAATTTGGGAGAATTGGCCACACCCCTAGCATTATCAAAGTAGGCATTTCAGGACATCTGCTATTGCGACCTCTCTTGAGAAACAAAAGGAAAAAATAGCATTTTAAAGTAACAGCCTCCTTTATAAAAGAACCATCATTACACACAAAGACAGCTTCATTATAACCATCTTAGTCTTACTCTGTTAGTACACAAAAATACATGTACACTACATTGAATATAACCATGAAAACCTGTACTACTACTTTCTATTTCTTTTCGTTTGCCCCTTCCACTGAACGCATTCATTTTTATTCATCAAAATCTGACAATGTGTCGGCAATTACGCTTTCTCGCCCTACCACATATAAAAACTTGAAATCGAAACACTTAAATAACAAGCTCAATTTAAACAGGATGCATTTCTTGCCCTTAACTTTTTCCAAAAAAACATTTATAGGTTATGATCAGTATGTATGATTGTTTCAGACACATTGCTTGCAAAATAAATATTGAACTGTTGTTACGCCAATACCAAGCTTAAGTTGTCATTCTCAATTTCCGAATATTTCTGTAATGAATGTTCAATTTCCTGTAGAAATATAGAAAGTTCTTTTTATCTTTTCATCATCGTTCCACAAGAGCACAGCATCGACATGCAGATCCTCACATCATTGACTACCTTAAAAGGCTTTGTGTACTTACGTGTGGCTAATACTGGAGCAGTGGGTACCACCGCTTTCAGGCTGTCACATGCCTTTTGACCGTTTGCTGTCTACTGAAACACTGTGCATTTTTTTCAGTAATTCAGTGAATGGAGAAGACACACTGCTAAAATTCGTGTCTAATTTCCCGTTACACACACTCTATCCCAAGATTCGTGGTATTTTCCCCTTCATCGATCGTATGGGAAATTCCCCGTCACCTTTGTTCTCTCATTTCATGGGGCCATCGATCTGTATCTGGTTACATATGCCAGGAATGGGGCTTTGGCGAATTTATTCTTGGTCTGGAATATCACCAAGCCTGCATCGCGATGTCGATCCAAAAATCTCAAATAGATGTTGCAAATATTCCTTCTGTACGTGACAAAAAATAATCACCAGATCATCAATGCTGTCCACACAATTGGATAAATCAGAAATGAATTTATTGCTGAGTCTTTGAACTGTGGCTGGCACGTATTTCATAGCTGTCATGAATTTAAATTGATATAGTCTATTGAGTAGAAAGTGAGGTCTGCAGATGCTGGAGATCAGAGCTGAAAATGTGTTGCTGGAAAAGCGCAGCAGGTCAGGCAGTATTCAAGGAACAGGAGAATTGACTTTCGGGCATAAGCCCTTACTATTGAGTGTTGTGCAAGATGAAATGAAAGTTACTCTTCCTGTTTAATGTCCCTTCCAGTATCCTGTGAGTACATCCAACTTGGAAATATCCATTGCTGGTATCAGCTCGTCAGTGCATTTTCCAAACGGGAATCGAATATTCTTCAGACTCTGAGATTACATTGACTTTGCCAGGGATTACACATTACCACTTTGTACTGTCTATTTGTGACACGATTCCTCACAGTGAGCCCCAGGTACGGCAACTCACTTGCATCATGTCATCTTGGTGCATGCATTCATTCTCTTTTCTTTAAACCTTGCAAGCTTAGTAGATGAATTTTACAAGGGTGCTGTTTAATTGAAACAACCTTTCCAATAACTACGTCATGCATATTAGGATTAGTGCTTCCCAGCTTATTTACATATATCCCCCCGTACAAAAGCAATCGCTCTTTCTGGTCCTTTTGGTTTTCCACTTGATGGTAACTCACTGCTTAATCCGTTTTTTTTTGACTCATACAATTCCTCATTTTCCAATTTAGTTTGATTAATATGCAATTCAGAATGCTTTAAACTTGATTCTTCATTATGTGTTGTAATTAGTAACACGAAGTCCTTTTGACTTCCTAGTAAGGCCAATCACCTTTTGATCATGTTGACCTGATACAGTCCAGAATCCATCTGCTACAGTTCATCTTACTCAACCGGTTTCTGATCTGACGAGGTGCACTTAACCTGGCTTTCGCAGTTGCACCGTCACTGGGAGTAACACAAAGACTTTACCTTTGTAAGCAAAATTGTGAACTTTTGATTTCTTATTTGTTTCAGCTTTCATGGTATGCTGCAATATTATTGAATGCTGTCTCGTCAGCTATTTCACTGTCTTTTTAAAAATAACTTATATTCAGAACACTTGGTCTCAGAATTAAGATTCATCAACTTCTCCTTAATCAACTTTTGCCGTAATCTGACATCGTGCCCAATAACTAATTCAAACAGAGTGAATATACTCAATTCATTTGGTGTACTCTAATGACATAAAAAAAAGACACAAGCCGACTTCCCTTAACCCAATCACCTGGATAATTATGAGTATAAGCCGACCACATGGTCTTTAATTTCTGATGCCACTTTTCCTGCATTCCCTGCTATTCTGGATGGCGTGCATTGGATTTGAATTGTTCTGATGCTAAGGATTTCATAACTTCCTTGAATAATTTCGATGTACATTTTCAGTCTTGACCTAATTGTAGCTCTATGGGTCATGTATATCTGGTGAAAAATTAGAAATACTCCTTTACAATGCTTTCAGATGAGATAATGCAGGATAGAATGGCCTCTGCAAATCTTGTCGATGCGTCCATTATTGTGAGCAGATACTGATGCCCACTTTTTTTAAGGTATGCAACCTCAGCAAACAATTTAGACCATTTAATTACATATCTCCTTTACTCTCAACAACAAGGATTGACATGTTCCCGCAACCCTTTAAAATGTAACTACGATATTTGCTACTCCTGGCCTCTGTGATTAATCATTATCTTTGCAAGCTTTTTTTAACGAAGATCTGACATTTCCACATTAACCAACTTCCCTTTAGGTTGTACATTCCGCTGCTGCTTTTCTACCTCAAATGTGTTTTCTTTAACCATTTTAACAAAATTCACGAACTGTACTCTTTTCCTAGTTTGTCGACACAGAGCTTTCTCTCGCCCACCAAAAAAGGTACTTTATATTGTCCAATTTATTGCAGTAAAAGCACTGGAGCTTTTCAACTTATCTGTACCCTTCATGGCTTTCCTTTCGATACCTATAGTAAGCAAATTTATTCTTTTCACCAGGATCTACTTTCCCTTTACGATGTGAGGATTTGTGGTATCCCAAACTTCTATCCCTCTTTGATTGAAATTCATGTTGGAAGACAAACTTTGGTGTATTAACCATCTCATATTCATCAGTCATTTCAGTTGCTAATTATTTTAACTCTTTCTGCTTCCACCTGGTTCTCACGATCTCAAGAATATCACAAGAATCACAAAAGCTCAGATTTTGAGTGCGAGCAGCAGCTGCGGTTAAACGAACCCGGAAGACTGCAGCTAAGGTAAGACAGTTTGTTTTAAAATTACTTACTGGTAGCAGGCTGTGGTGTTTTTTTTTCCTTCAAAGAAGGAGCGGGGGCAGCAGGAGGAAGTGACGACGACCAGAGGGGCAGCCGTGAAGGAAAGCAGTGAGTACATAAATCAGGAAGGTGGTTAATGCCGAGCCTCTACAACTGCACTGTCTCTCACCCACCCTCCTCCTCTGACCTAGTTAATATGGACTCTGGTTTGTTATGGTAAGTATTTTCTATTTATTTATCAGTGACTGGTTAAAAGTTTACTTTTTTGGTTTATCTACTAATTGGTTTTTAGAAAAAGACTATAGCAGAGAGGAATCAGAAAGTATTTTAACTCAAATTTTTGCAAAGTAATAAAGTAATTAACTAAGCAGAGATGGCTGGGCAGGTGATGTGCTGTAGCTGTATGATGTGGGAGCTGGCTGATCCCATTGTGAACGGCAGTGACCACATCTGCACCAAGTGTTGATTTCTGGCAAACTCCGGATCAGAGTTGATGATCTGGAATCTGAGCTTCAAAAACTGGTACATCTGGGAGGGGGAGTTACCTGGACTCTTTGTTTCAGGAGGCAGTCATGCCTGGGAGATTAAGTAATTTACATTCAGTTAGTGATCAGGGACATCAGAGTGTGACTGTAAGTGAGGCAGGTAGGGGGAACCAGAGTTCAGGAGTGCAAGAGCCTCAGCCCTTGACCTTGTCCAATAGGAATGAGAGTCTTACTCCCTGAATGGATGAGGATAAGGGCGGTGGACAGGATGAGCTAGCTGACCACGGCACGATGGTGCAGAAGGACATTCAAGAGTGGGGAGCAAGAAGTCAAGAAGTGGTTGTAGGGGATTCTATAAATAGGTTGACAGATATTATCCTTTGCAAGCCAGATCGGTTTCACGCATGGTGTGTTGCCTGCCCAGTGCCAAGGTGTAGGAAATCTCCAACCAGCTTGAAGGGATATTGGAGCGGGAGGGGGAGGATCCAGTTGTTGTGGTCCACAGTGGGACTAACAAAATCGGCAATGCTCGGGTGGAGGACCTGTTTGGGAATTATCAAGCACTAGGAAGGAAATTGAAGTGCAGGTCCTCAAAGGTCATAATCTCTGGATTACTTACTTAGCCACGTGACAATTGGTTTTGGGCTAAGAAAGTTATGGAAGTAAACACGTGGCTAAGGGATTGGTGTGGGAAAGAGGGATTCCACTTCTTGGGGCTTTGTCATCATTTTTGGAACCGGGGGGATCTGTCCCGTTGGGACGGTCTCCACTTGAACTGATCAGGTACCAATGTTCTAGCGAATGGATAAATGGGGTGGGAAGTAGGACTTTAAACTTCTGAGTTGAAGGGAAGGGAAAGTGAAAGTGGCAGGGAGTATGGAGTTTATTGGAAAGATAAGCAGCAGGATAGCATGTGTGCAGGCGGATTTAAACTTGAGGCAGACTGGGAATGCAGCAAAAAGGAAGGATAACATATGACATCTTATGACTTCCAATATCTCTAATACTAAGAAAGTTAACATGAAGGCACTTTACCTGAATGCTCGTAGCATTCGTAACAAAGCAGATGAACTAATGGCACAGATCATCTTGAATGGTTATGATGTGGTAGGCATCACAGAGACGTGGTTACAAGGGGGTCAGGACTGGCAGTTAAACATCCAAAGATTTTCAACTGATTGCAAAGACAGGGAGGTGGGCAGAGGGGGCGGGGTTGCCTTGTTAGTTCAGAACAAAATTAAACCTACGGCACTGAATTACATAGGGTCGGATGATGTGGAGTCTGTGTGGGTGGAATCGAGGAACCACAAAGACAAAAAAAAACATAATGGGACTTATGTACAGACCTCTGTGTATCGGGAAATAGAGAAGGCATGTCAGTAAGGCAAGGTCTCGGTGATCATGGGAGACGTCAATATGCAGGTGGACTGGGTAAATAATGTTGCCAGTGAATCCAAAGAAAGGGAATTCCTGGAATGCTTACAGGATGGCCTGTTGGAACACTTGTCATTGAGCCCACAAGGGAGCAGGCTATTCTGGACCTCGTGCTTTGTAATGAACCAGACATTATAACAAATCTTAGAGTACGGGAACACTTAGGAAGCAGCGATCATAATATGGTAGAGGTCAGTCTGTAGTTTGAAAGAGAGACGGCAAAATCGGATGTAATGGTGTTGCACTTAAATAAAGGTAATTATGAGGGCATGAGTGAGGAACTGAAGAAATAGACTGGAAGCAGAGCCTAGCGGGAAGACAGGAGAACAATAATGGCAGGAGTTTTGGGTATAATTGAGGACACTGTGCAGAGGTTCATCCCCAAGAAAAGAAAGATTATCTGGGGAGGGATTAGACAGCCATGGCTGGCAAAGGAGGTCGGGAAATATATTAAGGAAAAAGAGAGATCCTATAAAGTGGTCAAGAGCACTGGGAAATCAGAAGATTGGGAAGGCTACAAAAACAAAAAGAGGATAACAAAAAGAGAAATAAGGAAGGAGAGGATGAAATATGAAGGTAGGCTAGCCAGTAATATCAGAAATGATAGTAAAAGTTTCTTTCAATACATAAGAAACAAACGACAGGCAAAAGTCGACATTGGACCTCTTCAAACTGATGCAGGAAGCCTGGTGATGGGAGATAAGGAAATAGCAGGAGAACTTAAGAAGTACTTTGCGTCAGTCTTCACAGTTGAAGATATGAGTAATATCGCAAAATTTAAAGGGTATCAGTGGGCTGAGTTGAGTGTGGTTGCCCTTACAAAATAGAAAGTGCTAGAAAAGCTAAAAGGTCTTAAAATTGATAAATCTCCTGGCCCCAAATGTGCTACATCCTGGAGTTCTGAGGGAGTTGGCTGAGGAAATAGCGGAGGCATTGGTTGAGATCTTTCAAAAGTCACTGGAGTCAGGGAAATTCCCAGATGATTGGAAGATGGCTGTTGTAACTCTCTTTTTCAAGAAAGGATCAAGACAAAAGATGGAAAATTATAGGCCAATTAGCCGAACCTCGGTTGTTGGTAAAATTCTAGAATCCATCATAAAGGACGAGGTTTCTAAATTCTTGGAAGAGCAGGTTAGGATTAGAACAAGTCAACATGGATTTAGTAAGGGGAGGTCGTGCCTGACAAATCTGTTGGAATTCTTTGAAGAGGTGATTAGTAGCTTAGACCAGGGAACCTCAGTGGATGTGGTCTATCTAGACTTCCAAAAGGCCTTTGATAAGGTGCCACTCGGGAGGCTGCTGAGCAAGATGAGGGTCCATGGCGTTCTAAGTATGGATTGAGGATCGGCTGTCTGACAGAAGGCAGAGCGTGGGATAAAATGTTCTTTTTCGCAATGGTAGCCAGTGACAAGCGGTATCCGCAGGGTTCAGTGTTGGGGCTGCAGCTGTTCACGTTATATATTAATGATTTGGATGAAGGGATTGTGGTAATTCTAGCGAAGTTTGCCGATGATATAAAGTTAGGTGGACAGCCAGGTAGTACTGAGGTAGTGGGGATGCTGCAGAAGGATCTAGACAGTTTGGGAGAGTGGTGCAGGAAATGGGTGATGGAATTCAATGTGAGCAAATGCGAGATCTTGAATGTGAAAAAAAATACAAGCATGGACCAGTTTCTGAACAGTGAGAACATTTATAAAGCCAAGGTACAAAGGGATCTGTGAGTGCTAGTCGAGGATTCTCTCAAGGTAAACATGCAGGTTGAGTCCCTGATTAAGAAAGCAAATGCAATGCTGTCATTTATCTCAAAAGCACTCGAATATAAAAGCACAGTTGTGCTACTGAGACTTGATAAAGCTCTGGTTAGGCCGCATTTGGAGTACTGTGTCCAGTTTTGGTCCCGACACATCAGTAAGGACATACTGGCACTGGAAGTTGTCCAGCGGAGATTTACACGGATGATCCCTGGAAAGGTAGGTCTAACATACGAGGAACGGCTGAGGATCCGGGGATTGTTTTCAGTGGAGTTTAGAAGATTAAGGGGAGATCTAATAGAAACGTAGAAGATAATACATGGCTTGGAAAGGGTGGACGCTAGGAAATTGTTTCTGTTAGGCGTGGAGACTAGGACCCGTGGACACAGCCTTAGAATTAGAGGGGGTAAATTCAGAACAGAAATGCGGAGACATTTTTTTCAGCCAGAGAGTGGTGGGCCTGTGGAATTCATTGCCACAGAGCGTAGTGGAGTCCCGGACGCTAAATATCTTCAAGGCAGAGATAGATAAATTCTTGATGTCACAACGAATTAAGGGCTACGGGGAAAAGTCGGGTAAGTGGCCTTATTTCCACTCCTATGTCTTATGGTCTAACCCCTGAAAATAATCGTCTAACCCTGTCATATGATTGACCTGTTATTAATGCCCTTATCCACTTACCAAAATTTCTGCGTTTGATCCTTTCAAACCCAGTATACGTTTGACCAGGGTCACTGGTTAGATTATTTAAACATTGTCTGTGGGCCGATGACACATGGTCCTATGCATTTAAGATGGTTTCCTTCACGTTCTCGCGTCCACAGATACCTCCACGGACCGTGATGTGAACACCTCACCAGCGCTCCCTGACAGTTTTGTTTGGATCAACTGAATCCATGTGGTTTCTGGTCACTTCATTTATTTAGCCACATTGTGAAATGAGACGAAAACATATTGGACATCCATCCCTACGTACCATGTTTGGACTTTTTAAACAGATTCCGACCAGAAATTTGATTACGACGAGTTTGGCAATCTTTACTACCTTCTTCACTAAGCCTATCTTTTACATTCATTTCCTTTCTTTTAAGCCGACTTTCCAATGAAAGTGCATTTTTCTGATTTTGAACCGCCCTCACTCGATTTCTCCTCTCTCACTTGCACCTTCTTCTGTTTTTCTCCCTTTCTTTGCTCTCTTTCTCTAGTTCTTCTCCTCGGGCCTTTCTCTACTTCGCTCTTTTTTGTTTCACGAAAGCGATGCGATGCATTTCCTTCTATTCTTCCTGGTAAATTCATCATTCTTCTCCTGCCTCTGCTTCTCGACATCATTCAAACTCTTTGATTTCCGATCCATGTTTAAGCTGCGTCATCTGTAATTGAATTCTAGCTATTTCTAAATATTCTGATATTATTTTCAACAAATGTAACTGCCAAGCTATTGCTGTAATTATCTTTGTCGTTCCTCACAGATGAAAACAACTCCAACTCCAACTTGTCTGTCATTTCCAGCAGGTTTGACTTGCTCTCTTTTTTTCCAAAACACCCAAAGTCACTTCTTCCACCATCAGAAAACTCCAAGTGACTGAACAATGTATTATTACACCGAGTGATATTTAAACCAACAGACGTCAAACCCGAAAGTAAAGGCATTTAAAGACACCATTCGCTGGCTTTAAGTCCCACAATCCTAAGCCAAATTGGAATTATTGAATTAACCACGAAAACAGCCCCCAATCCGTTGTGATCGAGGACAAACCTTGCCAAAAACATTTTGAGAAGGAAACCGAGATCTTAAATTCTTCTTATTTTAAAGGATGATATGAATGCAACTTCCACGTTTGATGCAGCTGTTCAAAACGCTCGCCTTTGAGCAAAAATGGAATTTATTTAAACAGTCCCGTTGAAACACACATAAAAGAAAGCGGAGTTTAAAATAACTCAACTATTGAAACTTAACTGAACAGATCTCATTCCTAAAACATTCAATAAAAAACACTCCTTGGCAAAGTGTAAACTCAAACGCAGATTCTCAAACGCTGGTTGGTGCATCTGCTGCAGATTGAAATCTTTCTTGCCTGCAACAGTGTCTGCTCCAGCAAAAGCAACAGCTTCTCAGTGTCACAGCAAACCAAAGTAGAAAAAAAATCCTCAGCTGGGAGAATTGGGTCCCCCACTGCCTTTGACAACGTAGAAGTGTCAGCGCCTTTGCAATGACAACCTCTCTCGAAAACAATATGTCAAAATATCCTTTTGTGAAAGTGAAAACGTCGTCATATCAGTGACAAACAATAAGATGATATTGCTGTTACATTTGTATAAATTAATACATGCACACTACGACTGTTGCTTAGGCAAAACGTGAAAGAAAACTCATAGTTCCAGTAAAAATTTAGTTTGCACTTCCTGGTGTTTTCATATCTCTGCAGTATTGGAAAAACTTTCTAGATTTCATTTCACATGTATTTGTCAATCGTCATGTGTTGTTATCAACTTTGCATTACCATTGATGCAATGTTCGCTATTGCTAAGTATAATCCCAAAAAGAAATCAACAAGAAGACATTTCCATAAATTGAGACATTTTGCTGTTTGTGCCCTGAAATGTATTCATCTACTGTGAAACCTATAATTTGGCCTGAAAAGCGACAGAAGCAGGCCACTGATTTTGTATGAAAATTTGGTCATCTCGTGTTGTTGCACCGGAGATTCTCTGCTCTTCTTGTTCCCTTCTCTTTTGTCCCCAGTTGCTCCCTCACACATGTCAACCTGGCCTCTCTGGAGCTCATGGCGGGTCCCGGCCTGGTATCCAGGTGACTCCCAGCCTGTTGTCTTAGTGCTATGTGGCTGGTCTCTTGGCGGTTCATGGTTGAACCTGGCCTGGTCTCCCGGCGGAACGTGGTGAGTTCCAGTCTCGTCCCGTGACTGGTCTTAGTGGTCCCACGCCTGGTCTCACGGTGGTATATCGGGCAGGTCTCTCTACAGTTCATGGTGGTGTCTCCATTCCGCGTGCAAGTGATTCATCAAAATCTGTTGAACGTTTAATGTGTTCATCTAATATCCTCATCTAATCTATGAAAAACTTTGACGTAAGGCATGCCAAGTTTGTTTATTTTTGTCATATTCTATCAAGTAATATTTCACTTGTTAAATGTACTTTGGACCGAAGCTTTCTCTTTAACCAAGGTAGATTTTCGGTTCCAGTGAGGCCACGCATGGGAATGAGACACAATATTCACTTTGTTGCTGTATGTCTTTGGTTGACAATACATGAAAAAAAAATTACAAATAAAATAGTCGATGCTTTGGCACTAAATAGAACAGGGGTTTTGTTTGCCACAATAAATGTGACATGGCCATGCAAGAATGAGATAACGGCATAAGTTATGGCAGTGATACAACAGTTAAAATTACTGTAGCATAAACACAACAAGGTTCTTGCGCTCAATGTTTTTTTAAGAGAGTGACTTCAGCCGCTCAGTCATAGAGTGAAAGGGCATCAGGGAAGGCGGGAAGTAGAGTTCCCACCTCAGCCAGTCTATCCATGATTATATCTAATTTTGGAACAAACATTTGAGCAGGACGACTTGCTTTGGTTTTATCTCAAACAGTTGTGCTTTAATCTGAGTACACAGTATTACATTATCGAACAGTAATATTGTCGAATGTGCCTCGGAAAAAAAAACAAAACACTTCATTCCACATTGAGCCTATATGATAAAAGTTTGCTGGTGTGAATGGAACTGTGGGTTTGAGATTATAATTAGATCAGTAACGATTTTATGGGATAAAAGTGCAAGCTGGCGTTATATTGTGTTAAGCTCGCTCAATTACATATGTTTATGAAGCACTTTATTTTAATTCAACCAAATACTGCTGTATCCCTTTTCATTTTATTAATGGATTCAATGTCTGACTGGAGCAATACATCCAACCTTGGACAGACTAAGTAAATATACATGGAGAAATTCCTCAAGGTTTGGCATTCAAACCGGAAATCCTTTAATAAAAAGATAGTTTTGGCCCCCATTTACCAAACTCTCAGACACAGAACCGGAAATGATATCACTTACCACAACACAGTAAGACACACAACTAGAAAGCGGGAGAGAACAACTTCAGCAGTGCCTCATTTATGGTATGGCGGCACGGTAGCACAGTGGTTAACGCTGGTCCCTCACAGCGTCAGAGACACGGGTTCAACTGGCCACTCTCTGTATGGAGATTGTGCACTCTCCCCGTGTCTGCGTTGGTTTCCTCCTACAGTCCAAAAATGTGCAGGTTGGTTGAATTGGCCATGCTAAATCGCCTGTAGTAAATATATGGGAAAAGGTCTAAGTGGGTTGTACTTTGGCGGGTTGGTGTGGACTGGTTGGGCTGAAGGGCCTGTTTCCACATTGTCAGTAATCTAACACATATTACTGATTATGGTGCCGATGTGATCACAGACATCCTTGACCCTGGCAGCAGGAAGGGAAAACCATTCAGGACTCTCACTCAGACCACAGTATTTCCTGTTTACTCATCTCAATCTTGAATGCCTCGTACTATTGCTCTCCGATTCTTTGCTTTTCCCTTCTCAGTCACACAACCAGGCTCAGTGCCTTATACCTGGCCACCATGGCTTTACCCTTACGGGTAGATCACGCCCCAGATAGTATACAAACGGTGTTCTTATCATTGAGGGTAAGGCCACCAGGGGCTCCATGCAATATTTGCTATTTTCTTTCCTTCTGTTGAGGGTTACTGAACCAACTTTTACCTGTAACATAGGTGTGACCATCTCCCTACAACTCCTCACCATCACCCCCTCAGCCTCCCAAATTATCCGATGTTCAACCAGCTCCAAATCTAGTTTCCTAATGTGGTCTTTGACGAGCTGGAGTTCGGTGCACCACCCGCTGAATAAGTCAGCAGGCGCACCAGTGGTGTCCTGTGCATCCCACTTCCCAAAGGAGGAGAATGTAACTGCGCTAACCTCCATCTCCTCTGCTCTGATTTACCTGGAGAGATTGAATAAATGTAAATTAAAATATATCTGAACAATAAAAAGCGTTAAATAACAATCGTCCTCGCGGGATCTTCTTTTTATTGGGTAGAGGAGGACTGTTGATGAACTGAAACAAACTTGTGAACAAAATGGTAAGAAGGGAACAATGTGATGCGTTGAAGGAGCAGCCAACTGGAAACTCAGAGATTTTGTTATGTACGGAGAATATTTATGATCTATGAAGCCGTCAAACGGTCTATGCTTCATTTCTGCAAGATAGAAGGCACTAAAGTATGAGCAAGAATACAGAAGAGTATGAGCAAGAATATGACACTGAGCTCAGCACTGGTAAAGCGGCGCTTCACGTGGAAGGTGTGTTTGGGTCCATATATACTGAGGTTGCTGGGAAAGGTGTCATGTCGCCGTGGGAGGTATTGTCGGGAGTGAATGAGGAATTGGCCAGGATGCCACAGAGGGAATGATACATTTGGAAGTGTGAGAAGACAGAAGGAAACGTGTGTCATGTGGTGGCATTTCCTGTCAGGTGCAGGAAGTGGTGGAGAATGATCTTCAAATAATATGCAAGGTATACTCAACAGATTGGCCAGTATTGCTCGAGACGGGATCAGTTTTTTTTTAATTGGCTCTGTCGAGAATTCTCCCAAATGTTTTTTTTTTAAATCGAGTTGTCCATAGTATTTGAAAACAGCATTCATTCGTTTATTATGAAATGACAGCTTCTCTAGTATTTTGCCGTGTCTGGTTGTGGAAGCTTGGTAGGAGCAATTTAGGTGCTGCATCTCCAACAAGAGTGCATAAACAACATGTAGGCACTTCAATAACTGTAATGTATGTTGAGACTTTGCAAGAACTTAAGAACATAATAATCAGGAGAAGGAGTAGCCTGTCCGTATCTTCAAGCCTGCCACGTCATTCAATAAGTACATGGCTGATCTCTCCGTGGACTAAGAACAACTTAAGATGCCCCTCATTATTCTGAATTCCAATGAGCATACTCCAAATCTACGCAGTGTCTACTCATAACCCAACACCATCAACTTCGGAAACAAGCGATTAAACCTCCTGTACATCCCATCTAATTACAGTACATCTTTTCTCAAGTAATCACCAGCACCTTGTACAGATGCAATATTATCTCTCTGCTTTTAAACTCAATCCCTTTTAACAATGAAGGGCAAAATTCCATTCGCCTTCCTAATTGTTTGTTTATTTAGAATTCAGTCACAGGTCAGGTGAAGTGGCCATGCTAAATTGCCCACAGTGCTAGGTGCATTAGTAAGAAGGAAATGGTTCTGGGTGAGTTACTCTTTGGAGGGTCGGCGTGGACTTGTTGGCCCAAAGGGACTATTTCCACACTGTCTGGAATTTAATATACTCTAAATTCTCTATTGTGTTCAGGGGTGTGTCGGTTAGATACGTTAGTCATGGGAAATATACAATAATTGGGAAGCAAAACGGGTCTGGGTGGAATACTATTCAAAAGGTTGGTGTGGACTTGTTGGGGTGAATGTCTTCTTTCCACACTGCAAGAATTCTATGATCACATATCACCACATTAAAACTTGGACTTGCACCATGTCGTGATTGTGTTTGGTGTTCTGCCAAAGAACTCAGGTGCCATTTCTCGTCGGTGGTTATTCCACATTTACTGCCCCGACCATGGATTGCTCCCAATTCTTATAATCAATGGTCGTTGTGCACTTTCAGGATGGTCTTCACCATCACCAATGAATCAATGAGGCTCGAGCAACCTGATTAATTTGGCTCAAAAAACGTCGGCTTTTTTGATGGCACACTAGACCTTTTGTGCCCATTACTGTAAGTGTTGGGTGCACGTAGTTTCCTTCATATAAGAGTGTGCTGCGCCCCTATGTCTGTTACAAGCATTGATGTACATTTGCCCTGACGATGACATTCCATTGATTCCATTCGAACTCAGATTCTGGTATGTATGCTAAATCTGCAATTATCAGGTAGAGTGCAAACTGTCTGTTGGTAACTGTAGCATAAGTAGATTATGCAGCATGTATAATAACTGAGTTGGTTTGTACAAGGCTCGCCTTAGTTGCCAAGCATGATTTAGTAATTGCCCGTTTATCACCAAATCCATTATAGAGTTTATAATTCTGAGCAGCCAGTCCAACCACAGTTCCTCCTTTTGATCCTGAACACAAACATGATAGATCACAAAACTAAAGGTGGTGACTACAGGACCATCTTCAATCAAAACACAATTGCAACTAAACTGATGCGGATGTCATATGAGAAAATGGCACCTAACGAACAAACTTCCGGCTGGTTGTTGCAACTGGTCTGGATTCTGCAGCATGTTTAATAGAGTAGTCACTTCGGTCAAGGCTCGCCTTAGTTGCCCCACATATTTTCGTCCAAGACCATTTTACACGAAATTAATCAAAAACTCTATATATTGGACTGCTCGCCCGGCCACACCTGGAATTGCTAATGGGGAAAAGAGAAGAAGAAGCATTACTATGAATTACGTTATGCCGGTATGCTCTGGGGAATTTTGACTGGACAATTTTGAAGTTGCTTTGCTCTGCATCTTATTTGTGTTCTATATGAATCGAGTATCTTGTTATATTTGTTATTTCAGAGTATAAGGAGTTCTCCGCATATATACATGCACTCCCAGATGCACAAATCCACATTTACAAATCATTCAAACTTTCAACAGAGTAGATGGCGAATACTTCTACGCGAGTGCCAGCAGTCATATTTTGTAAATCATTGATAGAAGACAGGACAGTGTGTCCTTGGAGCGTGAAGATGCGATATCCAAAAATAATTTGAGGGACATTTGGGCACCGTGGGAGGTGGAGTGGTTTCCTTCCTCTTCCTATCTTCCTATTCTATTTTGTTTTATCTGTCCCGTCACCTTCACTGTTAATTTCAGAGAAGTAGTTCCCCCACGAGGATCTGCTGAACACAGGTTCCCTGGCAACATGGCTCCACAGCAGTAGTACGGGTGTATTTTGCGAAATGCATAACTTGAAGATCAGAATCATGTCAGAGGAGTTACTTGGATTAGGCTGATCGCAGCCAAGGTGCAGTGGGAAAAAAAAAGAAACCTGGAGATGAGGGAAAAATAACTTGTCCAGAAAAGGTGAAAAAGTGTTGACGTTGAATCCATTAACAAAATGAAAAGGGATACAGCAGTATTTGGGTGAATTAAAACAAAGTGTTTCATAAACATATGTAATTGAGCAAGTTTAACACGATATAACGCCAGCTTGCACTTTTATTTCTTAAAATCGTTACTGCTCTAATTATAATCTCAAACCCACAGTTCCATCCACGCCAGCAAACTTTTGTCATATAGGTTCAATGTGGAATGAGGTGTTTTGATTTTTCCCGAGGCACATTCGACAAAATTACCATTCGATATTGTAAAACTGTGTACTCAGATTAAAGCGCAACTGTTTGAGATAAAACCAATGAAAGTCGTCCTGCTCACATATCCATTCCAAAATTAGATATAATCATGGATAGACTGGCTGTGGTGGCAACTCTACTTCCCGCCTTCCCTGATGCCCTTTCACTCTATGACTGAGCGGCTGAAGTCACTCTCTTAAAAAAAATTGAGAGCAAGATACTTATTGTGTTTATGCTACAGTAATTTTAACTGTTGTATCACTGTCATAACTTTGCCGTTATCTTAATCTTGCATGGCCATATCACATTTATTGTCGCCAAAACATCCCCTGTTCGATTTAGTGCCGAACCATCGACTTTTTTTTGTCATGTGTAGTCAAGCAAAGGCATACAGCAATACAGTGAATATTGTGTCTCGTTCCCATGCGTGGCCTCATCTGAACGGACAATCTACCGAGGTTTAAGAGAAAACTTCGATCCAAAGTAGATTTAACAAGTGAAATATTACTTGATAGATTATGGCAAAAATAAAAAAACTTGGAATACTTTACATAAAAGGTTTTCATAGATTAGATGAGAATATCAGATGAACAAATTAAATGTCCAACAGACTTTGATGAGTCCTCTGGTTCTCTCGCTCTGCTGTCTGTTGTTGATGCCATTGCCACAGATACCATCACTGCTGTTGAAACTGCCACCAGTCGAATCACCTACCTTTGCCTCGGCAACATGCCCGAGCAGGACCCACTTACACGCGTAATGGAGACACCACCATGAACTGAAGAGAGACCAGCCCGATATACCACCGTGAGACCAGGCGTGGAACCACTAACACCAGACACGGGACGAGACCAGAACACACCACGAGCCGTCGGGATACCAGGCCAGGTGTAACCATGAACCCCCGAGAGACCAGTCAACATAGCACTAAGACAAGAGGCTGGGTGCCTCCTGGATATCAGGCGGGGACCTGCCATGAGCTGCAGAAAGGCCAGATTGCCATGCGTGAGGGAGCAACTGGAGACAAACGGGAAGGGAACAAGAAGAGCAGAGAATCTCCGGTTGGAGTGTTCTACTCCGCTGCAATAACACGAGATTATCAACGTTTTCATGCAAAATCAGTGGCCTGCTTCTGTCACTTTTCAGCGCAAATTACTGGTTTCACAGCAGATGAAAACATTTCAGGGCACAAATAGCAAAATGTCTCAATTTATGGAAATGTCTTCTTGTTGATTTCTTTTGGGGATTATACTTAGCAGTAGCGAACATTGCATCAATGTTAATGCAATGTTGATGACAATACAAGACGTTTGACAAATACATGTGAAATGAAATCTAGACCGTTTTTCCCATATTGCAGAGATATGGAAACACCAGGAAGTGCAAACTTTTTTTGTATCGAACTATGACTTTTCTTTCACGTTTTGCATAAGCAACAATCGTAGTGTGCATGTATTAATTTATACAAATATAAAAACAATGTCATCTTATTGTTTTTTTACTGATATAACGACGTTTTCACTTTGACAGTGGATATTTTGACATATTGTTTTCAAGAGAGTTTGTCAATGCAGAGGCGCTGCACTTCTACGTTGTCAAAGGCACTGGAGTACCCAATTCTCCCAGTTGATGATTTTTTTTCTACTTTGTTTTGCTGTGACACTGAGAAGCTGTTGCTTTTGCTGGAGCAGACACTGTTGCAGGCAAGAAAGATTTCAAGCTACAGCAGATAGTTCCAGGCTGATCTTTCTCTGTGAAATTTCTCCTGCTTGTAAGAACCCGCGTTTGAGTTTACACTTTGCCAAGGAGTGTTTTTTATTGAATGTTTGAGGAACGAGATTTGTTCAGTTAAGTTTTCAATAGGTGAGTTATTTTAAACTCCGCTTTCTTTTATGTGTGTTTCAACGGGACTGTTTAAATAAGTTCCGTTTTGCTCAAAGGCGAGCGTTTTGAACAGCTGCATCACACGTGGAAGATGCATTCATATCAGCCTTTAAAATGATTAGAATTTAAGACCTCGGTTTCCTTCTCAAAATGTTTTTGACAAGGTTTGTCCTCGATCACAACGGATTGGGGGCTGTTTTCGTCATTAATTCAATCATTCCAATTTGGGTTAGGGTTGTGGGATTAAAGCCAGCGAATGGTGTCTTTTATTGCCTGTTGTTTTAAAAGTCACTCGTTGTAATAATAAGTTGTTCATTCACTTGGGGTGTTCTGGTGGTGGAAGAAGTGACATCGGGTGTTTTGAAAACAAGAGAGCAAGTCAAACCTGCTGGAAATGGGAAACAAGTTGGAGTTGGAGTTGTCTTCATCTGTGAGGAACGATGAGGTAATTACAGTAAAAGCTTGGCAGTTAAATTTGCTGGAAATAATATCAGAATATTTAGAAATATCTAGAATTCAATTGCAGATGATACAGCTTAAACATGGAATGGAAATCAAAGATTTTGACTGATGTTGAAAAGCAGAGGTAGAAGAATTATGAATTATGCAGGAAGAATGGAAGGAAATGCATCGTATCGCTTTCGCGAAACAAAAGAAAGTGAAGTCAAGAAAGGCCGGCGGAGAAGAACTAGAGAAAGAGAGCAAAGAAAGGGAGAAAAACCGGAGAAGGGGAAAATGAGAGCGGAGAATGCGAGAGAGGAGGTTTAAAGTCAGAAAAATGCATTTTCATTGGAAAGTCGGCTTAAAAGAAAGGAAATGAATGTAAAAGATAGGTTTAGTGAAGAAGGTAGTAAAGATTGCCAAACTCGTCGTAATCAAATCTCTGGTAGGGATCTGTTTAAAAAGTCCAAACATGGTACAAATGTAAGAGGAGGGACGTAGAATACTTTTTCGTATCATTTCATAATGTGGCTAAATAAATGAAGTGACCAGAGACCACATGGATTCTGTTGATTCAAACAAAGCTGTCAGGTAGCTGTCAGGTGTTCGCATCATGGTCCGTGGAGGTATCTGGGGACGTGAGAACGTGAAGACAACCATCTCACGTGCATGGGACCATATGTCAGAGGCCCACAGACAATGTTTAAACAATCTAACCAGTAACCTTGGTCAAACGTACATTGAATTTGAAAGGATCAAACGTAGTAATTTTGATAAGTGGATAAGGGCATTAAAATAGGTCAATCTTGTGACATGATTAGACGATTATTTTCAGGGGTTATACCATAAGACATAGGAGTGGATGTAAGGCCATTCGGCCCATCGAGTCAAGTCCGCCATCAATCATGACTCCACGTCCCCGCATTCTCCCCATAGCCCTTAATTCCTTGTGACATCAAGAATTTATCAATCGCTGCCTTGAAGACATTTAGCGTCCCAGCCTCCACTGCACTCTGCTGCAATGAATTCCACAGGCCCACCATTCTCTGGCTGAAGAAATGTCTCTGCATTTCTGATCTGAATTTTCCCCCACTAATTCTAATGCTGTGTCCACGGGTCCTCGTCTCCTCGCCTAATGGAAACATTTTCCGAGCATCCACACTTTCCAAGCCATGTATTATCTTATAAGTTTCTATTGGATCTCCCCTTAATTTTCTAAACTCCAATGAAAACAACCGCAGGATCCTCAGCCATTCCTAGTATGATAGACCTACCATTCCAGGGATCATCCATGTGAATCTCCGCCGGAAACGCTCCAGTGCCAGGATGTCCTTCCTGAGGTGTGGGGACCAAAACTGGACACTACTGCAATTGGGGCCTAACCAGAGCTTTATGAAGTCTCAGTAGCACAACGGTGCTATTATATTCCAACCCTCTTGGGAGAAATGATATCATTGCATTCACTTTTTTAATTACGGACTCACCCTGCATGTTTACCTTTAGAGAATCCTCGAACAGTACTTTCAGATTCCTTTGGCTTTCTGAATGTTCTCACTGTTTAGAAAGTGGTCCACGCTTGCATTCTTTTTTCCAAAGTGCAAGACCTCGCATTTGTTCACATTGAATTCCATCAGGCATTTCCTGGATCACTCTCCCAAACTGTCTAGGTCCTTCTGTAGCCTCCCCACTTCCTCAGTACGACCTGCCTGCCCACCTAACTTCGTATCATCGGCAAACTTCGCTAGAATGCCCCTAGTCCCTTCATCCAGAACATTAATATATAACGTAAACAGCTGTGGCCCCAACACAGAACCCTGCAGGACACCGCTTGTCACCGGCTGCCATCCCAACACTCTGCCTTCTGTCAGACAGCCAATCCTCACTCCATACTAGTAGCTCATCTCGAACACCTCACCCTGCTCAGCAGCCTCCCGACTGGCACCTTATCAAAGGCTTTTTGGAAGTCTAGATAGACCATATCTACTCGGTTTCCCTGGTCTAACCTACTTGTCACCTCTTCAAAGAATCCCAACACGTTTGTCAGGCATGACCTCCCCTTACTAAATCCATATTGACTTGTTCGAATCCGTCCCTGCTCTTCCAAGAATTTAGAAACCTCATCCTTAATGATGGAGTTTAGAATTTTACCAACAACCGAGGTTTGGCTAATTGGCCTATAATATTCCATCTTTCGTCTTGATCCTTTCTTGAACAAGAGGGTCACAACAGCGATCTTCTAATCAACCGGGACTTTCCCTGACTCCAGTGACTTTTGAAAGATCTCAACCAACGCCTCCGCTGTTTCCTCAGCCACCTCCCTCAGAACTCTAGGATGTAGCAAATCGGGGACAGGAGATGTATCAATTTTAAGACCTTTTAACTTTTCTAGCACTGTCTATTTTGAAATGGCAACCATATTTTTCTTAGCCCCCGGACTCCCTTTAATTGTTGGGATATTACTCATGTCTTCCACTGTGAAGACTGACACAAAGTAGTTATTAAGTTCTCCAGCTATTTCCTTACCTCCCATCACTAGGCTTCCAGCATCAGTTTGAAGTGCCCCAATGTCTACTTTTGCCTATTGTTTGTTTCTTATGTATTGAAACTAACGTTTACTATCATTTGTAAGATTACCGGCTAGCCTACCTTCATATTTGAACCCCTCCTTCATTATTTCCCTCTTTGTTACCCTCTGTTTTTGTAGCATTCCCAATGTTCTGATTTCCCAGAGCTCTTGGCCACTTTATAGGATCTCTCTTTTTCTTTAATACTGTTCCTGACTTCCTTTGTCAGCCATGGCAGTCTAATCCCTCCCCAGATAATATTTTTTTTCTTGGGGATGAACCTCTGTACAGTGTCCTCAATTATACCCATAAACTTCTGCATTTGTGCTCTACTGTCTTTCCCGCTAGGCTCTGCTTCCAGTCCATTTTCGTCAGTTCCTCTCTCATGCCCTCATAATTACCTTTATTTTACTGTAGCACCATTACGTCCGATTTTGTCTTCTCTCTTTCAATCTGCAGGCTGAACTCTACCATCTTATGATCGCTGCTTCCGAAGTGTTCCCTTACTTTAAGATTTTTTTAATAAAGTCTGGTTCATTACATAGCACTAGGTCCAGAATAGCCTGCTCCCTTGTGGACTCCGTGACAAGCTGATCCAAAAGCCATCCTGTAAGCATTCCATAAATTCCCTTTCTTTGGATCCACTGGCAACATTATTTACCCCGTCCACCTGAATATTGAAGTCTTCCATGATCACCGTGATCGTGAATTTCTGATATGCCTTCTCTATTTCCCGGTACATGTTGCGCGTCTCGTCCTGACCACTGTTAGGAGGTCTGTACATAACTCCCATTATGTTTTTTTTTTGCCTTTGTGGTTCCTCAATTCCACCCACACAGACTCCACATCATCCGACCCTATGTCATTCAGTGCCATAGATTTAATTTTGTTCTGAACTAACAAGGCAACCCCGCCCCCTCTGCCCACCTCCCTGTCTTTTCGTTAAGTTGAAAATCCTTGGATGTTTCACTGCCAGTCCTGACCGCCCTGAAACCACGTCTCTGTGATGCCTACCACATCATAATCATTCACGATGATCCGTGCCATTAGTTCATCTGCTTTGTTCCAAATGTTACGAGCATTCAGGTAAAGTGCCTTAATGCTAACGTTCTTATCATTAGAGATATTGGAAGTCATAAGATATCCTAAGTTATCCTTCCTTTTTGCTGCATTCCAGTCTGCCTCAAGTTTAAATCCGTCTGCACACATGCTATCCTGCTGCTTATCTTTCCATTTAACTCCATATTCCCTGTCGCTTTCACTTTCCCTTCCCCCCAACTCAGAAGTTTAAAGTGCTACTGATCACCCTATTTATCTTCTTCCCTCGAATATTTGTACCTATTCAGTTCAAGTGGAGACTGTCACAACTGTACAGATCCCCCGCGGTTCCAAAACTGATGCCAATGCCCAATGAAATGGAATCCCTCTTTCCCACACCAATCCTTAACTACGTGTTTACTTTTCTTATCCTTACACCAATTAGCACGTGGCTCGGGCAGTAATCCGGAGTTTATGTTCCTTGAGGAGCTGTACTTCAATTTCATTCCTAGTACTTGATAATCCCCAACCACGTCCTCCACGCTAGCTTTGCCGATATTGTTAATCCCAACGTGGACCACAACAACTGGATCCTCCCCCTCCTGCTCCAATAACCTTTCAAGCCGGTCGAAGATGTCCCGCATCCTGGCACCGGGCAGGCAACACACCATGCGAGACTCCCGATCTGGCTTGCATAGGATAATATCTGTCACCCTAATTATAGAAACCCCTATGACATCTACTTGTCTATTTGCTCCCCCCTCTGGAATAGCCTTCTGCACCATGGTGCCGTGGTCAGCTGGCTCATCCTGTCCATAGCCCTTTTCCTCATCCATACAGGGAGCAAGAATCTCATACCTATTGGACAAGGTCAAGGGCTGAGACTCCTCCAAACCTGAACTCAGGTTCCCCCTACCTGCCTCACTTACAGTCACACTCTGATGTCCCTGATCACGAACTGAATGTGAATTACTTAATCTCCCAGGTGTGACTGCCTCCTGAAACGAAGCATCTAGGTAACTCTCCCCCTCCCAGATGTGCCGCAGTGTTTGTAGCTCAGATTCTAGATCATCAACTCTGATCCAGAGTTCTTCCAGCAACCAACACTTGCTGCAGATGTGGTCACTGCCGTTCACAATGGGATCAATCAGCTCCCACATCATACAGCTACAGCACATCACCTGCCCTGCCATCTTTGCTTAGTTAATTACTTCATTACTTTGAATAAATTTGAGTTAAAATACTTTCTGATAACTCTGCGACAGAAATTTCTAAAAACTCATTGATAGATAAACCAAAAAAATTATTTTTTCACCAGTCACTGATAAAGAAATAGAAACCTTAACAAACCTTTACCTTAACAAACCCGAGTCCTTATTAACTTGTTTAGTGGAGGAGGGTGGGTGGGAGACATTACAGTTGTAGAGTCTCGGCATGAGCCGCCTTTCTGATTTATATACTTACTGCTTTCCTTCCCGGCTGCCCCTCTGGTCGTCGTCCCTTCCCCCTGCTGCTCTCGCTTCTTCTGTGAAGAAAAATAAACACCGCTGCCCGGTACCGGTCATAGTTGTAAAACAAACTGTCTTACATTAGCTGCAGTCTTCCGGGTTCGTTTAACAACAGCTGCTGCTCGCACTCAAAATCTGAGATTTTGTGATTCTTGTGATATTCTTGAGATAGATGGAAGCAGAGAGACGTTAAATGATTACCAACTGAAATGAATGATGAATATGAGATGGTTTATACACCAACGTTTGGCTTTCATGAATTTCAATCAAAGAGGGATACATTTTCGTTATACCACAAATCCTCACATCGTAAGGGGAAATTAGATCCTGGTGAAAATAATAAAGATGCTTACTATAGTGAACTAAAGGAACGCCATGAAGAGTAGAGAGAAGTTGAAAAGCTCCAGTGTTTTCTGCAATAAATTGGACAATATATAGTCACATTTTTGGTGAGCGAGAGAAAGCTCTGCAAAAACAGATTAGGAAAAGAGTACAGTTCGTGAATTTTGTTAAAATGGTGAAGGAAAGCACATTCGAGGTAGAAAAGCAGCAGCGGAATGTACAACCTAATGGGAAGTTGGTTAATGAGGAAATATCAGATCTTTGTTTAAAAAAAGCTTGTAAAGATAATGATTAATAACAGAGACCAGGAGCAGCAGATAAAGTAGTTACAGCTTAAAGAGAGGCGGGAACATGTCAATCCTTGATGTTGAGTGTAAAGGAGATATGTAACTCAAGGGTCTGAAGTGTTTGCTGAGAATGCAGACCTTAAAAAAAGGTAGGCATCAGTATCTGCTCACAATAATGGACGCATCGACTAGATTTGCAAATGTCATTCTATCCTGCATTATCTCATCTGAAAGCATTGTAAAGTAGTTTTTCAAATTTTTCACCAGATATACATGACCCATAGAGCTACAATTAGGTCAAGACTGAAAATGTACAACAAACTTATTTTAGGAAGTTATAAAATCCTTCGCATCAGAACAATTCAAATCCAATGCACGCCATCCAGAATAGCAGGGAATGCAGGAAAAGTGGCATCAGAAATTAAAGACCATGTGGTCGGCTTATACTCATAATTATCCAGCTGATTGGGTTCAGGGAATTCGGCTGTGTTTTATGTCCTTAGAGTGCACCAAATGAATTGATTAAATTCACTCTGTTTGAAATAGTTTTTGGGCACGATGTCAGATTACAGCAAGAGTTGATTAAGAAGTTGATGAATCTTAATTCAGAGATCAAGTGTTTGGAATATAAGGTTTTTTTTTTAAATGACAGTTAAATAGCTGACGAGACAGCATTTAATAATGTCGCAGCATACCATGAAAGCTGAAGCAAATAAGAAATCAAAAGTTCACAATTTTGCTGACAATGGTAAAGTCTTTGTGTTACTCCCAGTGACGGTGCAACTGAGAAAGCCAGGTTAAGTGCACCTCGTCAGATCAGAAACTGGTTGAGTAAGATGAACTGTAGCATAAGGATTCTGGACAGAAATAAGTTACACCGACTGTATCAGGTGAACATGTTCAAAATGTGATTGGCCTTGGTAGTAAATCAAAAGGACTTCGTGTTACTGGTTACAACACACAGTGAAGAATCAAGTTTAAAACATTCTGAATTGCACATTCATCAAACTAAATTGTAAAATGAGGAATTTTATGAGGGTAAAATAGACAACAGATTAACCAGTGAGTTACCATCAAGTGGAAAACCAAAAGGACCTGAAAGAGTTATCGCTTTGGTATGCAGAGATATATGTAAATAAGCTTGGAAGTACTAATCTTAATATGCATGACGTCATTATTGGAAAGGTTGTTTCAATTAAACAGCATCCTTGTAAAATTCATCTTCTAACCTTGCAAGGTTTAAAGAAAGGAGAATGAATGCATGCTCCAAGATGACATGATGCAAGTGAGTTGCCGTAACTGGAGCTCACCGTGAGGAATCGTGTCAAAAATAGACAGTACAAAGAGGTAATGTGTAATCTCTCGCAAAGTCAATGTAATCTCAAAGTCTGAAGAATATTCAATTCCCATTTGGGAAATGCACTGACGAGCAGATATGAGCAATGGATATTTCCAAGTTGGACGTACTCACAGGATACTGGAAGGGATATTTAACAGGAAGAGTAACTTTCATTTTGTCTTGCACAACAGTCAATAGACTATATCATTTTAAATTCTTGACAGCTGGAATGAAATACGTGCCAGCCACAGTTCAAAGACTGAGCTATAATCTCATTTCTAACTTATCCAATTGTGTGGTATGCATTGATAATCTGGTGATTATTTTTTGTCACTTACAGAAGGAATATTTGCAACATTTATTTGAAGTTTTCGATCGACATTGTGATGCGGGCTTGGTTATAAACCAGGCCAAGAATAAATTCGCCAAAGCCCCATTCCTGGCATACGTAACCAGATACAGACCGATGGCCCCATGAAATGAGACAACAAAGGCGCCCGGGGAATTTCCCATACGATTGATGAAGGGAGAAATACTACAATTCTTGGGATATAGTGTGTTTACGGGACATTAGACACTAATTTTAGCAGTGTGGCTGCTCCATTCACTGAATTACTGACAAAAATGACAGTGTTTCAGTCGACAGCAAACAGTCAAAAGCAATTTGACAGCTTGAAAGCGGTGGTACCACTGCTCCAGTATTAGCCGCACCTAATTACAAAAGCCTTTCAAAGCAGTTAATGATGCGAGGATCTGCATGCTGATGATGTGCCCTTGCGGAACGATGATGAGAAGATAAAAAGAACTTTCTATATTTCTCCTGGAAATTGAACATTCATTAGTAGAAATATTCGGAAATTGAGAATGACACCTTGAGCTTGGTATTGGCTTCACAGCTGTTCAATATTTATTTTGCGAGCAATGTGTCTGAAACATTCATATATACTGATCATAACCTATGAAGGAATTTTGGAAAATAATTAAAGGGAAGAAATGCATACTGCTTAAATTGAGCTTATTATTTAAGCGTTTCAATTTCAGGATTTTATATGTAGTCGGACGAGAAAGCGTAATTTCCGACACATTGTCAAGATTTTGATGAGAAAAAAATGAAGGCGTTCAGTGGAAGTGGTAAACTAAATGAAATAGAACATAGTAGTACAGGTTTTCATGGTTATATTCAATGCAGTGTATATGTATTTTAGTGTACTAACAGAGTAAGACTAAGATGATTATAATGAAGCTGTCTTTCTGTGTAATGATGGTTCTTTTATAAAGGAGGCTGTTGCTTTAAAATGCTATTTTACCCTTTGTTTCTCAAGAGATTTCGCAATAGCAGATGTCCTGAAATGCCTAATTTGATAATGCTAGGGGTGTGGCCAATTCTCCAAAATTAGGCTTTTCTGTACTTTGTTTTGGCTGGAAAAGTTAGAAGCTGCTGCCGTCGCAAAATGTTCCAAGCTTCAGCAGATGTTTACTTACTGTATTGTCTATCTAAAATCTCTCCTGCTTGTAAGAATCTGCGTTTGAATTTAATGTTTCCCAAGGGCTGTGCTAATGGAATTTTACAGTGATTAGACAGCTCCTTAATAATTTGGTCCATCCGGTCAGTCAAGGTTCCAATTGTAAAATAAATTTTGTCTTCTATTGCTCGTGTTTCAATTGTAGCTTTTAATAATTTTTGTTTCCTTTTAGCCAAGTGGTTTGTCCAGCTGCACTACACTTGCCATGTCTACTTCTAATCTGCCTTAAACATAAGGGGTGGGATCCAGAACACCTTCTTAAGTTATTTTGATGACGTCTGGCCTGGCCTATAATGTTGATTTTTATCAGAGACTATCGATATTTTCCCAACCAGAGTTTACACATACATCATACAATCCATTTTATAAGGAAAAGCTCTTATGCTGAACCTTTGAATCTGGCAAAACGTATCTTTCACAAGTGGCTGCCATCAATATATGACACGGGGATAAAGATCGATTTGTCTGTCATTGGAATGAATTAACAGTTTGGGGATCGTGCTGGTACATATTTCAGAATTGCTGAGCTACAGATTCACGTAATTGTGTGTTGATTCACTGAACTGTTAAAAGTAAATCTAATTATTGAGCAGGGACCACTGTTTATGACATTTTATAATAAGCTCGGAGAAGTATTTAAACGAATCTTTCAATTGACCTCTGAATTTTGTCTGCGTGACTGCATAAATACACGTATTTGTGCATGAACTTATCAGTTGTAACATGTACCCGCTTTCCTGAAGAATAAATTTCGGGTCGCTGGGATTGGAACCTATCAAGTAGCTGTCACCTGAAATTTGCACAGGTAGAAAATACACAATGTACGTCAGCCACAACAAAATGAAACTGCCAGAGATGGCAAAAAGTAAAATGATGGATTTTCTCCTGCTCTCCACTTCTGTGTCACGTTTATTCATTTCATTGCTGCGGGATCTGAGTCTCCTGCGTGCTCTACTAGCAAATATAATGTGTCTGACAGTTACTGCATTAAGCAGCAAAATAAGGAGGAAAGGGAGGCATGTCGTTTGAATGCGGTCAAATGTTTCAAACAATCTCCATGCAACTGCAGTGTAATAGACATCTTTTCTGCTGCAGTACCAGCCTATTTTATCAATTATATATAAGGGCTCATGAATGAAACAAATTGGAATGTTTATCAAACAGCATAGCAAACACACTATTCCTATAACTACAGATGCTACTTTTTCTGTGCAGTATCTCGTTTTCAGCTTCTGGTAGCAAATGGTTACGAACCGATCAAAGGTGAAAGCAACAGTCAACCAGACAGAGCAGTTTCGTGAGCAGTAGATGAGAAGAATTATCAGACGACATCCTGTTGTGGTGTTCAGTAAACTAGCTGGAAATTAATTGCCAAAAGTCGACTTAAAATCACTGCAACGATAATAACAAGAAGATCCATTGCTGCCATAGATACAAGGTATCGAGTGATGCATCTTGACAGACCACATCTTCCTCGGGAAAGTATCACTATGGTCACCAGATTGGCTGTTAGAGACAAAGTGCCATAGAAAATGAGTGTGAGCCGGACAGTCATACAATCAGAGACAGCGTCATACAGGCAGACAGAGGAAATAGAAAAATGACACTGTTAATTCGGCGAAACGATAAAACAAAATCCTTTCTATATATGCTGGATTTAGACATGAAAATAAGTCTTTTATTCAAGCAATTTTAAAGGTTTATTGCCAAGAATATCTGTGACAAATAATAATTGAACCCAGGATGCAAAATATTTCAGGATCTTTATGTTTCAAAACTTCCTATGAGACACATAGCAATTGAACTCCATTTCAGTTCCAAGTAGACAGAGTAACGGTTCTAAAATTTTTGTAGAAAGCAGGTTGAGTCATATCTGATCTTGGTAAACAATAACAATAGACTTAGAAGCAAGAAAGTCATCTCTACGGCTCAGAGGTAAACGTTCTTTCCACCAACTTAAAGCCAGAATTGGGACATTCACTTATGAATGCCCAAAGTTCAATGTCAACTACAGTTCATCAAATTCTGAAACACATAGATTTGCTTTAGGAATGGTAAGAGGCAAATACTCGTGCCACGAAAGTGCCACGGAATTGCCAGCTGAAAAAAAACAATATAGTGCATGCTTGAGGAGCTCAAGCGATAAATTCCAATTCTTGCACATTTTCTGCAAGGCAGGACGTGAGCAATGCAACGTTGACTTGCTGTATAGAGTAGGAAAAAGTGAGGACTGTAGATGCTGGAGATCAGAGCTGAAAAATGTGCTGCTGGAAAAACGCAGCATGTCAGGCAGCGTCCAAGGAGCAGGAGAATCGACGTTTCTGTCATAAACCTGACCTGCTCTGCTTTTCCAGCAACACATTTTGCAGCTTTGATGTATTGTGTAATTGAATATAGAGCATGTCTGTATCATAGACCATACGCACTGCAGAAATTCACAAGGACCGCTGAGAGAGAACCCTCTAAATCCTGACAACAACACGAAAGAAGAACAAAGACAGCATATCACTGGGAATAGCGGCACCTGCAAGGTCCACCGCAAACTAATCATCACCCAGACTTGGAAACATATTACGTGTCCTTAAGGGCTGCTATGTCAGTATTCTGTAACTCCTTCCCTCATCAAATTTAGGTGTGTATGCATAAAATGAACTGCACTGATTTAAACTGTCAACTTAAAACATGGAGGCAATTGTGGGGGGGGGGGGGGGGGCGAGGTAATGCATATTGACTCATATTTCACAAAAAAATTACAAAACAAAGTCTAGAAATAAAAAAGTTTTCACAAAGGAATCGAATTAAATGCAAAAAGAGATATGAGTGCGAATAGAACTGTACTAAATATCTGAGGGAACCAGATTGGGATTGTAAGCAGTACCTTCGAAACGAGAGTGAATACCATTGATTGCCATTGTTCACTGTCTCGGAAAGTGATCTAACTTTCTTTTTGAATGCATGAACAACAACAAGATGTAAACCTATTACAATGGTCCAATGATTCATTTCCAAGTTTATCAAACAGATGAGAATTTCCTTTTGCGAACACACATTTAAACATTAGTATGTGAATATCTTGTATTCTCGTAACTTACCTGGTATTCCGAAAGCTGCAAGGGCAGAGTAATAGATTAAAAATATCAGCGATTTTGCAGGAGCATGCATTTTAAATCAGAATACTGCATTGCTTTCTTCTGGCTTCTGAAATAAGGAAAACGGTGTACCTATTTATATCTGATGTTCGCCACTGGAGACACAATTATTTCTGATCATCTTTTGTACTTCGTACTGCCCTTATTGGAGGAAAACACAATCATGCAGCTATCTTCCCGCAACAGCAACTAATGGAACAGACCATGCTTGAGTGAAAAAAAGAAGCTGAGTATGTGAGATAGAGTGGGTAAAGTGTTTAAGCACGTTACAGAAGGAATTTATGGGATGTCAATATATTTAAACCATTGAAATTATTAACACCGTAGCAAAAGTCATCATAAGGCAAATTCCAGAATAAATCCTACTTTGACAGATTATTGACCTTTATTTACCTTTACTTATAACTTTGAAATTCGTAGCTGTGGTGGTTAAAAAAGATGCAAATGAGACATCCGGGCATCGTAAACTGGCAGGGCAGAGAGAAAGTGGTCATTGCCTACATTGTCCCCAATGACATAAGTAGGAAAACCTGTACAGACAATCTAGGGAGTCAGGTAGGAAACTAAAACTACTACCTCTGAGTGGTAATCTCAGGGTTACTCCCTATGCCGTTTGGTTTGAACTAGGCCAGTCCCCTCAGAGCATTTCAAGAAGGAAGTCTAAGCCCTAACCTATTTAGTTGTTTTATGCAGGCGTGTTCTGGATATTCCCGGAATGATGCGGTTGATCAAAACCCCTCATTTAGAAACGAAACAGAATGTATTTACAAAGGACCAAATAAAACACAGGCAAAAGAGAGCAGAATATAGAATAATTTAAACTACCAGTCTACAAACTATCTCAACTTGATGCTGTTCAAAACATCTGCAAAAGTACCCATTCGCACCCCCTTGGCGAAAAGGTAAAATCAGACACATGTTCATTCAGGACAGAGAGATGGCAGAGAGATTTTGAATGTAACCTTTTTCCAATATATCGGTTTCTTTTAATCTCCCAGGTTAAGAAGACAAACAGCTCTGAACAGCCAGAGAGTTAGAAACAAAACAAAGCAGAGTTAAAATCTGAGATTGAGAACTGGCATTATGCAAGTTCTTTTTAGACTTAGAAATTTCTTAAATTATATACACTCGGACATGTCCGAACCCATGACTTTATGACAACTCTGAAAAAAACAAAGGACAACATAACCTTTTTTAAAAAGAGGAGCACCCTCACACACCTGGGACTGAGGCCTAGAACGGAGAGGTCATACATTGAGCACTTGGTTGATGAACTGGTACGTGATTGGGAGGGAGTTAACTTCAGATTTGTGAAACTCGAGGATGTCTTCCAGAGATGGTGGGACGTGTACAACAAAGATCGCTTGTATCTAAACTAGATGAGCATCAAAATCCTGGCAGAGAGGTTTCATACTGTCACTCGGTAGGCTTAAACTGGTCTGGTGGGAACGGTTCGGCAGGAAGCTAAGGTTCAGGTCAGTACCGATAGACACTGGAGAAGAGCTTGAGGCAAGGCTAAAATAGTTACGTTGACGAGCAGTCAGAGAAAGTTTGCCAATCTCAGTTCAATTGAAGGCTTATAATATATTTGCTTTGATGCAAGCCATCTCCCAGACAAACTGGATGAACTGAGAGTCTCGCCTCATACATGCAAATGCAATGATGTTGCTATCACAAAGACATTTCGGAAAGGGGATGGCACTCACAGCTTCTGTTTTATCGATATTTTAGAATAAACAAAGGAGGAATCAAAAGTGGGAAGGCAGTTGCTTTACTGGTGAAGGAGCATACCACAACTGAGTTAAGGGAGACCACCATGGAATGATCTTGAGCGAGGCTTCATGGTTAGAAATTAGCATTTGAAATAATTCAAACATAGTTTTGGGATTGTAGAACAGACCGCCGGTCTGACAGCTGGAACAAAGGAAGACATATGCAGTCAGATTGTGGAAATATGCGAAAATAACACTGTTGTTGTCGGGGATGGGTTTAACTTTCTCCTTATTGATGGGGCTTCCTTCCATCTGGGGTTTAGATGGGGAGTTGTTTTTAGATGCGCCAGTTGCTTTTACTTCAAATGAAATATTATATGCAGCATAGCCCATCGGAAGTGGAGGCGAGACTGGAACTGGTATTGGGGACTAACAGAGTAGAAGCAGGCACAGAAATAGAAGCAGTACAATGAGGCTGGCCATGTAACTAAAGTTTCTGTGAAGGATCACATTCAGATTGAAAACGCAGAATTTAGAATAACGTAGTTCTTTGAAATCTAATCGAACTTGATCATACAATCCCGACAGTGTGCAAATAGTTTCTTCGGCCCAGGAAGGTCATGCTGCCACTCTGAAGAGAATCCGAACCAGACAAATTCCCCTATTACTGTACATTTACCGTTGACTAATGTACCTAGCCTATTCATCACTGAACACCATGGGCAATTGATCGTGGTCAATTCACCGAGTCTTCACAACTTTGGGTTGTGTGAGGAAACCGGTGCACCCCAGAAGAAATGGGAGATTATGCAAAGTCAACACAGACAGTTGCCCAAGGCGAGAGTCGAACCAGCTGCCAAATGTGGTTGGATAAATTTCGGATATCTTTTCGGCATGGCCGCGTTGGAGCAAAGGTTGTTTTTTAACTGTGTCATTCTATGGCACTAGAAACACAGCACTGTGAATACCAATGGCGTACTCTGTTTCTACATCTGACTCCAGAACCATATCACCCTATTTTCCCCTGACTTGTGTGTCCTTACATGTGACTCCAGACCAACACGACTGAGTGTTGCACTGATCTGCTCTGTCTGAAAATTTGATTCTATCTGTTGCACTGTTGTTACCACTGATACAGGACACGGAACTGCACAGCACACTAATGGGCCCATCAGCCCATAATGTTGTGCCAAACATGACACGAAGCGGAACTAATCCCTTTTGTGTTTCTTTGCTTCGTATCTCTCCATTTCTTACATATTCATGTCCTCATCTAAACGTCCCTAAGAACCCGAATCGTTACTGCCTCCACCACCATCCCAGTCTGTGCATTCCAGAAAACGTTCTGTTTTACAAACCTGCCCATCACGTCTCCTATGAACGTTCAAGTTTCTTATTTGATTGTATTCTCTCACTCTCTGCAAATTTTTGTCACTGTGAACTGACTGGACTAGCCCTCATTTCTGATTGTGAATTACTTTGTCTCATGTAATATCAGTCACGTTCTAAGAAATGTCGTTACACCTCTGAAAAAAACTGGTGGACTAAATTTGCAACCGTTTAACAAGGGAAAAAGTCCTTAACAGTTTCTTGAAATTTCTGCTACTTCATTCCGATACTTTCAGCAATAGAATAGATATATCCACACAGATTAATGTCAAACTGGCTTGTTTCTGTAATACTGAAATCAAAAGTAAACTTGAACAATTCTATCAGAGTCCTAAATTCCGGGCAATAAATGGCCTCACAGTCCTTAACAATGCAGATTGCAAAGTAAAGAAGTGCACGCACATATTAATTGATGACATAAATCGGGCCCTTTCATGAAAGACAGGGAAGGACCAAAGCTCTCTGGGACACTTGTTACAGTCAAGGACAAGCTGTAATATAGTTTAATAATGTTTTCCCTTCGATGTCTGGACTCTATTACAATCGAAATGTCAAGATTCAGACATTAATTCAACGGATTTTGTTTGACATTCGTGCAAACTGTCTTGTGCGTTGACAAGTGCAGCAGGTTGTGCCCATTTCTTTCAATCTCACGTAGTACAAGCGAATATAGAATTCCTCCAGCATTATCCAGCGCTTGCTTCTATACTTGACTAAGGATTTCTCCCCGCCTCTCACTGTCAGATTCATGAATACCTAAGAGTATGTGATTCTGTTTTTGGACATGCACTCATTGCGGGATTCATTCTGTCTCTGAATCTTACCAGCTGTCAGTGCGTATGATAGAGTTCATTTCAAAGTCCCTGGTATTGGACGCGAGATTTAAATTCACTCAGCGCTCAGGTCCCTATTTTTCTTTGCACTCCTGACGGATTATGTCCACGTACTTAATTTTTTTTCAGGATGGGACTTGGAATGCTTTCTCCAATAATTTCACAGAAATGAAAGAAGTGAAGAAACAGAATTTGGGTCTGTAAGTGACAGGATACTGAACGGTTACCATTTAAAAGTAAATAAAAAGAAAAAAGTGACAGCAGACGTGACAATTGGTTGACTCTGTCATGTCCCTGTCATGGTTTATTACATACTCGATAACTGTCAGATTATGCGTGAGTTCTGCCCGATTGCTCAACATTAACTCGAAATGGCGGTGACTCTCGGTTCAATACGATCGTGCTCCAGCAAATAGTCGTGAATTCAAGCGAACAGCTCATCAGATTTCCAGAAATTCCGACTCAGCCATGTGTGAAAAAGCTGACGGAGATGTCCTCTAGAATTTGAAGCGGCGTGCCCTTCCTTTCAGGCTATTGTTTTAACTGTGAAACTCCCCGTGTCTGTCGACAGTGGGCAATCGTTGTGGGCAAGATTTCTAGATCAAAATTTAATTCCAATGTCGCTGTTTTCATTGTTTAATTGAAATCATTTCACTTGCCTGTTCAGGGAATTGAATCTTAGATTTCCACCTTACAGATCGGATCGTTAACCACTATAAGAACGAAAAACATTCTTTTCAATCCTGGCGTTTAGGTCACATATCGAATCGCCTCTTGGAAATGAAGGTGTGGTCAGTCCCTTCAGGAATATGACATGACCTGTTAGGACTGAGGGGCTGCAGACACCCTTCAGTCCTCTCGGTATGAGTCTGGAAGGCTGACAGGGAACCGTTCTCTGTGTTAATTGATTTTTCTTCAATTTCTGTCTGCAATTTATCAGGCCTACTACGCCATGATTGACAAGTTTTGTCGAATTGCAGAAACTCTATCGAACTTTGGTTTACTCCTACACACACACACACACGCACGCACACACACAGGTGCCCACACGCAGATACAGATATGCACATACATTCACCGACAGACACACATATACACACAAGCACACACAGGCACACACACACGAGAAATAAGGTGCAAGGACGGAGACACCACAGTCTGAAACATGCCCTTGAGCTGAAGTGCTTATACTCCTGCATTAAGTAAACAATTTGCCTTTGGGCATCATGGGTAACACCATGCATTTACCCTGCAACTACATGCAAGCATTTCTGTGTGACGCCTATTTTGGAGAAGCTGAGATGCATTTTATTACCATTTCAGTAACTTGCAATGTTTTCTGTTGGAATTTCACAAGTTTAAAGCGAGATATCATTGAAAACTCCAAGGGGGGACACAATGGTTCGGGATGATCGCCATTGCCCCTGTTCCATCTTAATCTGTTAATACTCTCTTGGATTACATTGCGAAGGACAGACGGAATTGATTTCTGTCAACAAAAAGCTTTTCATTGAAAGAGTGAGGCAACCGTGCAAACTGAGAAAGTCCCACTCTTCGTTGAATTCTACTTGTCGTGCAATGTCATGTGTGCTCAGCAGAGGGCATCATTGCATGGTTTCCAATACAACAGTGACAAACAGAGAGAGGGAGAGAGCAAGAGAGAGAGAGAGACTTGGACCCACACGTCAATGGATTAATCCTCAAAACAACAGTGAGGTGCCTCAGAGATCGGTGCTGGGACCATTACTCTTTGTTATCAGTATCAATGTTTTGGATGAGAATGTATACGACATGATTAATAAGTTAGCTCATGACTGTCTTATCAAGAGGAATAAAAAGACTTACGTTGCAATGTGATGTGAATACTCAGTTAGGGCACTTGTGATTTCCAAATTAGCAAAGGAAGAACTAAAGGAATGTATTAGAAGAGCCAGCAGGAGACACGAGACGTTGTTGGTGGATATTATTAAGGATTAACCTAAAGCTTTCTCTCGTTATCCCAGGAATAAAAGAATGACGAGCGTCAGAATAGGACCAAACAAGAATAGTACTGGGAAGTACTGCGTGAATTCCAAGGAGATAGGGGAAGCGATAAACAATTTTTTTTTGTCAGTATTCACACTGGACAAAAATTATGTTATCGAGGAGAATACTGAGACAGAATCTACGAGTCTGGATAAATTAACGTTCACAAGGAGGAGGTGTTAGCAATTCTCGCAAATGTAAAATTAGATAAGCTCGCTGGGTCGGATGGGCTTTAACACAGGAATCATTGGGAAGGCAGGAAGGAGATTGACTTTAATCTTTTTGTCATCATTTTCTACAGGGACATTTCCCGAAGATTGGAGGATTGAAAACGTTTTTCCCCTGTTCAAGAAGGGGAGTAGAGACAACTCTGGGAATGAGAGACCAGTGAACTTTTCGGTTGTGGTTAATGTGTTGGAAAGGGATATAAGAGAGAGGATCCATAATCATCTGGAAAGGAATAAGCTAAATAGGGATAGCCACCCCTGCTTTGTGAAAGATAGGTCCTGCCTCACGAACCTGATTGAGTTTTTTGAGAAAGCAACAAAATAGGTGCATGAGGGGAAAGCGGTTAGTGTGATGCATATGAATTTAAATAAGTCGTTAAATCAGGTGCCCCACCGAAGGCTACTGTGTTAAATACAGAGGCACGTGATTGGGAGTGAATTAGCGGTCTGGGTCTGAAATTGGCTGACGGAAGGAAGACAGAAGGTGGAGTTGATGGGAATTGTTCATCCTGGAGTTCACTTACGAGCGCTATCCCTGAAGGATGTGTGTTATATCCGCTGCTGCTTGTCATTTTATAAACGACCTGCATTATGGCCCAGAGGAATGGGTTGTAAAAACTGCTAATGACTCTATCTTCCGTGGAGTTGTGGATAGCGGGAAGTAATGTTGTTGGTTTCAAAGGCTCTCAGGTCCGCTGTCTAGCTGGGCTGAGAATTGCAAATGGATTTTAATGCGGAAAAGTGTCGGGTGTTTCAGTTTGGAAGGAGCAACTGCTATGCAGAGTTCTCAGCTTATGGTAGTGTAGATGAGCAGAGACATCTCGGTGTCCATGTACATAGATCCGTGAAAGTCAACACACACGTTGATGCAGTTGTTTAGGAGGCATATGGATTGTTAGCTTTTATTAGTAGAGGGATAGTCTTTCAGAACCATGGCGTCGTGCTGCAGCCGTAAAAACCCCTTTTGCAGCCCCACTTGTATGATTACGGATAGTCCTGGTCACTGCATTATTGGAAAGATGTAGAAGCTTGGGAACGCTTTCAGAGGAGATTTCCAAGGATGCCGCCTGGTATGGAGGGAAGGTCTTACGAGGAAAGTCTGTGGGACTTGAAGCTGATTTCGATGGTGAGCAGAATTGAGGGGGACTTGGCAGAAACTTAAAGATGATCAGAGGGTTGGATCGGGTGCACAGCGAATGGTTTTTTTTTTCCCTCAGACAGTGTTGGCTAGCACGAGGGGTCATTGCTTTAAATTGAAGGTTGACAGATATAGGACAGATGCCCGAGTTGCTTCCTTTACTCCGATAGCAGTAGGGGTGTGGAATGGATTGCCTGCAAGATTAGTGGACTCGCCAAATTTAAGGGCATGTAAATTATCATTGACTTTTCATATGGACGAAACTGGAATGGTGGAGTATTATTGGGCTGCAGATGGTTTGAACAGGTCGGCATATCATTGACAGCTGGAAAGCCTGTACTGTTTCATGTTCAAAGTCCTACGGCACTAAAATAAAAAGAGGTATGGTGGAAAGTGAGGAAGATTGTCAGAAATGGAAGCAAAGCCTTGATATCTTCAGAAGTGGGCCGAGAAATGGCAAATGATATTTAATATCGATAAGTGTGTGGGCTTGCATTTTGGAAAGTCAAATCAAGGTCTGTGTTTCATGGTGAAGTCGGGCTTTAAGGAGCGGATTGCCACAGAGGGACTTTGGATTTCAGGTGCACAGTTCTCTGAAAGTGGAGTCACAGGTAGCCAGAGCAGTGAGGAGGGCTTTTGGAACACTCACCTTCACTAGTCATGGCATTGATTATTGAATTAGGTAAAAATAATAACTGCAGATGGTGCAAACCTGATTCTGGATTAGTGGTGCTCGAAGAGCACAGCAATTCAGGCAGCATCCAAAGAGCAGTAAAAGCGACATTTCGGGCAAAAGTCCTTCATCAGGAATACAGACAGAGAGACTGAAGGGTGGAGAGATAAGTCAATTATCTCTCCACCTTTCACTCTCTCTGCCTTTATTCCTGATGAAGGACATTTGCCCAAAACGTCGATTTTACTGCTCCTCGGATGCTGCCTGAACTGCTGTGCTCTTCCAGCACCAATAATCCAGGACATTGATTATTGAAGTTGGGAAGTTATGTTTTTCAGGACATTGGTGAAGACGCACACGGAGTATTGTGCTCGGTTTTGGTCACCTTGCTGCAGGAAGGATGGTATTAATCTAAAAAAAACCTGCATCAAACTTTAACAAGGATGCTGCCAGGTCTCAGTGGTCTGTGTTATATGGTTGGACAAGCTAGGTCTTTTTTTCATTCGCGTTTAGGTGACTGTCTGGGTGTCTAATAGGTCATGTGAATGCAAACAGTCCTTTTCCCTGGGTTTGAGAATCGAGGAAATGAAGACTCAAATTTAATGTTAGAAGGGAAATAATAAAATGGAAATTCTATTCTATTCTTACAAATAGAATTGGTTGCATATGGAATGAGATGTCAGTGGACGTGATTGAGTCGGGTACATTAACAACATTTAAAAGTCATTTGTACAAATACATGGATGGAAAAGGATTAGGAGTATATGGGCCAGGTTTAAAGAAAGTAGGGTTAGCGTGGATGGACATTTTGCCCTGCATGGATCCGTTTGGATCAAAGGGCATGTCTGCATGCTTTAGGACTCTATGACTCGATTACAGAAAACCCATTGAATAGAGGTGCACAATAAAACAAAATCATCGATACACACAGGAATGCACTGAGATACAGAATCACAGACATAGAGGCACACAGAAACGCAGACAAAGACACATGCATAGAAACATAAATGCACACAGAAAGATAAACAAAGTGGCTTAAACACACACACGAAAAAAGCGCACCAAACGCCCGAGACACACACGTGAAATGGTAGGTTCACGGAAACAGTCACGTATACAAACATACACAACACATGCACATAGGGACAGATAGGCATACATATCAACATTTACAATAACAAATAACACCTAAGTAATTGCAAACACACACACACATTCAGAAACACATGGACGTTCACACACACAGACAGTCCCGGACACAGCTAGGTCGTGCACAAATGCTTTGCAGGTTCAGAATAAAGTGGAAACATGGAGCCTTATTGTCTTTTCTTGGTATCAAAAGTAGGTTGTGATGCTGACGCACTGCTGACACTGCCCATCAGCTCAACTCCCCCAACCTCACTCATTCATACAGAGGTTTTCATCAACCCAATTAGCTTTCAGGTTATCCTTTCATTCCTTCACCACTTATTCCCATTCATAATCTTCCGAGTTGGCCTCCTTCTCACTCCTTCAGGAATTGTCGCCGCATAAACTTCAATGGTGTTACCATAACTGAATTACTACCGCCAACTTTCAATGTCCTAAAGGTTAACATTACGAGAGGATTTAAATATTTCCTCTTGATGTTCAATCGAGTCATCATTATTGTACGCGACATTCCCCCCGACCCCCAGCTGTCATCTATTTACATTCAGCTCCTTCAAATTGAACCAGAAACTAAATTAGAGCAGCTAGCTCAATATACTGGCTCAATAGCGATTCAGAGTTAAGGAATTCTGCTGCGCCTTTCTCAGCTCCTTACCCTCCAGCTCCGCATCTCCACTTCCACTCCCCACAAAATTGTTTCATCATCGACAAGGCCCAAGTGAATAGTGTCAAAGCCACCAGTCTGGATTTTTGAAGCTGCAATTACACTCAAGAATCTTGACTGGATCCATGACAATAAAGCCCACTTGATTCACAAAACATCTCCACATATCCACTCTCTCGGCTCAGTAACAATGTGTACCATCTACAAAACGCACTGTAAAAAATTACCAAAATTCCTTAGTTAGCACTTTCGAAACCCACGTTCATTTCCATCGAGAAGCACAAGGGCAGCAGATGGATTTGAGCACTAACCCCGCACTTTCACCACCAAGCCACTCACCATATTGACTTGAAATATATCACCATTTATTCAGTGCCGCTCAATTAAAATTGTGGAAGTCATTTCCTGATGGACTTACTGGTTTACCCTGAGCACATTGACTTCATTATTTCACGAAAGCCACTCACTGCCACTTTCTCGCGGGGCCAACTACAGAGAGCAATATCTGCTGTCTGACAACGCCTTCCAAATCTCATGAAGGAATCGGATGAAGTGTAAGTGAAATATATCGATTGTTCATTCGCTGTCACTCGGACAAAATCCCGTAGCTGCCTTCCTGCCATTTTGTTGCTGGTTGGTCTGTGGTACACGGACTGAGGCAGTTTGAGAAGGAGTTCGGCCCGACTCTCTGCAAGGGGTACAACTAGGGATTGGCACCAAATGGCGGAATGGTCAATATCGGAGAGCAATATCCTTCCAATTGAAAAGTAATGAAGGGTGAGTGAATACAATGATGCTCTGGTTTCAGACGGACCTTCACGTTAGATGTCCTTCTGTCCTCCCCGACTCTGTCTTGCTCCAATCTCGAGAACTGACTGTGAAACTGCTAACTTTATACAAGCATTTAGACATGACTGTAAGAAACAAGGATCCTGACGATAGCAGAAGAACGTAAATCAACAAACAGATCACACAAAGGTTGTCTCTCTTTATCTGTGGGTTGATTTTATGTTCACATTTTATTCTTATCACTCTCCCCCATCAATCTCTCCGTCTCAATTACTATCGTGAGCACCGCTATTTTTGTGCCCTCCCCTTTGTCATTCAATAACTGTTTTAGTTTTTTTCTGACGTTTTTATTCAAACACTCTCACAATCATTACTCAATATCATTTTTTTCAATTATTTTTTCCATGTAGGTCTCCTTCTCTCTCATTCTTCTCTCTGCCTGTTTTTCACACTGTCAAACCTATTCACCTTCTTTCTCTGTACCTCATTACTCTCTTTCTCAACCACAATTTTCTCTCTGTCGTCCATTATACTGCAACACCTATCTCTGTTTTCTCTCAGCCCTTCATTATTCTACCTTGTCTCTTTCGCTTTCGAACCCCTTTTATCTACATTCTGCCTTCCTCATTACTCTCTCTCTAACACCTTAACTTTTTGTCTCTTTGTCCTTCACTCCTGTCTCCATTTCCATTTTTCTCTGTAATTATTTTATTTATTGCATTTTTGTCGCTTACCTTCACTCCTATTCCTTTCTCAATCTCCCTTACCCTTCTCTCATACTCCCTCATTATTCACTCTACCTTTATTTCGCACTCTCCCTCTGCCTTTTACCCCTTCTCCTGCATGTCTTAACTTTCCGCTTTGCTTCTACTTTGCGATGCAGTGTGAATCTCCAAGTTCAGCAGGATCGAAATCATCAGCAGGCCTGGCTGGAAATGATGAATGCTGTCTACACTTTGTCAAGAATCCTTTATATTAGTAACTGATGGATGCATCCACCTGTGGCTATTACTTACCTTTCAGCCTCCTGCGATCAGTGTTCGCATCCTGAGGGGAAATATCCTAGGATTATGTGGGAAGCAAGAGAGGAAATTGCAGAGCCGTTGGCAATGAGCTTTTCGTCTTCACTGTCAAAGGGGGTGGTACCAGAGTACTGGAGAGTGGCGAATGTTGTGCCCCTGTCAAAAAAGGGAATAGGGAAAACCCCGGGAATTACAGGCCAGTTAGTCTTACTTTGGTGGTAGGCAAAGTAATGGAAAGGGTACTGCGGGACAGGATTTATGAGTATCTGGAAAGACACTGCTTCATTAGGGACAGCCAGCACGGATTTGTGAGGGGTAGGTCTTGCCTTACGAGTCATGTTGAATTCTTTGAGGAGGTGACCAAGCATGTGGATGAGGGTAGAGCAGGGGATGCAGTGTACATGGATTTTAGTAAGGCATTTGATAAGGTTCCCCATGGTAGGCTGATGTGGAAAGTCAGGAGACATGAGATAGTGGGAAATTTGGTCAGTTGGAAAGAGAACTGCCTCACGGTCGATGTCAGAGAATGGTAGTAGATGGTAAATATTCTGCCTGGAGCCCAGTTACAAGTGGAGTTCCTCAGGGATCAGTTCCGGGTCCTCTGCTGTTTGTATTTTTTATTAATGACTTGGAAGAGGGAGTCAAAGGGTGGGTCAGTAAATTTGCAGACGATACGAAGATTGATGGAGTTGTGGATAGTGAGGAGGGGTGTTGTCAGCTTCAAACGGACTTAGATATGATGCAGAGCTGGGCTGAGGAGTGGAAGATGCAATTTAACCCTGTCAAGTGTGAGGTTGTCCATTTTGGAAGGACAAATAAGAATGTGGAATACAGGGTTAACGGTAGGTTTATTAGTAATGTGGAGGAGCAGAGGGATCTTGGGGTCTATGTTCATAGCTCTTTGAAAGTTGCCACTCAGGTGGATAGAGCTTGTAAGAAGGCCTATGGTGTATTGGCGTTCATTAGCAGAGGGATTGAATTCAAGAGTTGTGAGGTGATGTTTCAGCTGTACAGTACCTTGGTAAGGCCACGTTTGGAGTACTGTGTGCAGTTCTGGTCGCCTCAATTTAGGAAAGATGTGGAAGCTTTGGAGAGGGTGCAGAGGAGATTTACCAGGATGTTGCCTGGAATGGAGAATAGGTCGTACGAGGATAGGTTGAGAGTGCTAGGCACTTTCTCATTGGAACGGCGAAGGATGTGGGGTGACTTGATAGAGGTTTATAAGATGATCAGGGGAATAGATAGAGCAGACAGTCAGAGACTTTTTCCGCGGGTACAACAGAGTGTTACAAGGGGACATAAATTTAAGGTGAAGGGTGGAACGGTTAGGGAGGATGTCAGGGGTAGGTTCTTTACCAGAGAGTGGTGGGGGCATGGAATGCACTGCCCGTGGGAGTGGCAGAATCAGAATCATTGGTGACCTTTAAGCGGAATTTGGATAGGTACATGGATAGGTGTTTAATCTAAGACAAATGTACGGCACAAAATCGTAGGCCGAAAGGACCTGTTCTGTGCTGTATTGTCCTGTGTTCCTCAAAAGGCCACGTTCCGAGGAGCAAGAGCACAGTTTTCATTAACACCAACAAAACTTCCGCAATATCCCAGCGAGATCATTGAAAAACAGGAGTTACATTCAGCGGTTCGGAGGCTCTGTAGTGAATAATTTCTGAAATTCTTGGCAAGGAGCAGCACCATGCACACTTCTCTGCGAGCTCTCGACTTGTTAAAGTGACAGTTCACAAACAGAGAATAGGCAAATTCGCTTCACTGTGCAAGGGTTAGGCTCAGTGCGGTGATCTCAAGTACCCTGAAAAGAAGTGTTAAAAACCTACCTACAACATTGCCGTCCCCCCAATCTAGCCGCTCTGGATTCAATTGTCATCTTGAGCTTTCGATTTTTTTTTCTTTTTCACTTGTTACGGGCAGGATATGATTTCACCAGAGAGTGGGCTCAGTAGAGAAAATTCTCCATCGTGATCAGGTTCTGCAATGCAGAGATGCTGGTGAAGCTCTGTTTGTTTTATGAGAAGCAGAGAAAGTCGAGTGAGGGCAAGATCGAGATACATGAGCGGCATGGACAAGACGAGAAAACGTCTGGTCTCCTTATCCGAACGTTTAATAGCAATAGGCCACCATTTTAAAGTGATAGGCAGGGGTTCAGAGGGGAGTTCAAGAAATGTTTTCAAACACAGGCTGTCGGTGAGTCGAGTCTGCAATGCCCTTCTTGGGTTGATAATTGAGAAGGGAAGAATCACTACCGGAAAGTGTACTTGGATGAGCCACTTGAAACACGCCTGAACATTCACAGCTCGAGGTCAAGTGGGAAAGGGGGTCCCTGGAGATCGTATTTTGTGTTGGAAGGACAATGCGACAAAGGGTCTCTGCTGTAATAATATATATTGCTCTTTAACCCTCTCAAGATGGCAGCAGTATTCGACCCCTAGTACGGTTTTGCGTGTGTCCAGTATTCATTGATGCGTACTCCCTTCAGGAGATTGTGGCACAGTGTCAACTTTACCCCTCCAAGCTGTCCAGGCAGACACTTTCGGTACAAAAATCGGATCAAATCTCAGACAGGCACGAGGTTACAGCAGAAGGATACAGCACAGATCATTAGCCCACTGGATATTCTCCACCATTCGATCGGTTCGCGTCATATTTGAATTTTAAGCAATATGGAAATAATAGCTGCTCAAACCTGTTCACAGTGGGTCTTTTTCACATAAAGTCCATCTGGCTCATGTCAGGGAATGACGTCTGCAGTCATCACGCATTCTGGGCCAAACATGACTGCAGTACCACAGCAGGGACCGACTTTGAACTGCCCAATCTGAGCAATAGTCTGTTTTCTTGTTAGGTCGATTATTCTGTAATATCTTATCAATCTAAATACTCAAATATTTTGACTCTATTGCCAAGATTATCCGAACATTCATCCTCTTCCGTCGGGCAGAATATTTAAATGTTTAATTCACGTGCCAACAGATTCAAGAACAACGTTTTAAACTTTACTAACAGACCTCTAAGCAGACCTCTGAAATTCTCATGCTAATTTCCCTCTGCTGCTTGTCTGAAGCTGTAACTTTGAAATCTGCACTCTGTTATGTTACTGTACTGTACTTTGATGGTATGACTTTCTGTATGGCACGGAAAACAATACTTTTCACGGTATAACGATACATATGACATTACCACTAAATCTACTCTAAATTTGTGCTGATTGTACTGGATGATGTTGTCAATATTTAAAGGATTTGCGGTTACTTCCTTTGTAATAGAATCTAACATGTTAAAAATGACAGACTTTAAACTAACTAGAGTTGTGTTATATTTGTCTCCGTGTGTTCTCATATAATGATGCCTGTAATTTTTCTAATTTTCTGGAAGAAACGGATGATAGGGAATATAAGACCATAAGACAAAAAAATCAGAAATTGAGACCATCGTGTCCGCTCTGCCATTCAATTATGGCTGGTAAGGTTCTCAAAACAATTCTCGCCTTCTCCCAGTAAGTCCTGATCGCATTAAAAATGGCGAACATATCCATCTCTTTCTTAAATATATTCAATGACCTGAACTTCGCAGGCTCCTGTTGCAATGAATTCCACAGATTCACAATGATGCGGCTGATGAAATCTTTTATTATCTCCGCGGTAAAGGGTCTTCACTTTACTCTAACCCTGTGCACTCTGACTCCGGTCTCTCCTGCAAATGAAAACATCTCTCAAAATACACTCTCTCTCGGCCATTCAGTATTCTATAGGTTTCAATGAGATCGCACCACACACCCCGCCACCGCCCCCCGCATCACTCTACGCTATGCAGATCTGCAGTTCGAACACGATCCCCAAATGTTAATTATTTCATTCCTGAGATAATTGTTCATGATACACGGGACCAAAATTGCTCACAATAGTCAAAATGTGGTCTAATCTGACTGGAGCTTAATAAAGCCTCAGAAGTGCATCCCCGCTTTTTTCTTCTCACGCCTAACTCTCTTGCTGACAATCTTAAACGTGTCAATCCCTTATTGAAGACGTACTAACCAGATGAAACAGAATATTGTTCCTTCCTCCGTTAATAGACATTAAATGATGTACCCAGTCAAAGCTGTCCACATGCTATGTCACTTTTTTATTAGTTTCTGAAACTTGCACCTTACGTTGCCAGTATGTTATTTCATCTTGTCAAATATTTACCAGATTCATGGAACAGATTGATTGTCGGTTCACATTCTGTCTGCTTGGAACTAAGTTATTAAGCTTTTCACGAATGAATCACAGCATTATTAGTTTCAAAGAGAAACATATGAACTATGAACAGGAATAAACCATTCAACCATTCGATACTGCTCCACCATTCAATGTGACCTTGGCAGATCGTTAAAAACAATCCCTGTTACTGTTTTATCCCTGTGCACTTTGATCAATTGAGTTCCAAGAACCATATCAAACTATTTTCAAACAGAAAGATAAATTTTCCTCCTTCACTGCTTTCAGCAGTAGATAATTCCACTGTCTCCACACTCACTTGATCAGGAAAGTTCCCGTGCCTAAGTTGAAAATGGCCTAACTTGTTTTCCTTAGACTGAGACCCCATTTGGTTCAGATGTCCTTTGGCTGTCGGGAATATCCTTTTCTGCTTACAACCAACATAGTCTTATTAGAATTTATGAGATTCAGGACACTGAGCCCCCCACCCCCCCCCCCCCCCAACACCCCGAGCCTCGTTCTGCAATCCAATGAGGTCATGGCCTGATGTTCTGAGAATGCCCACTCTCTGCCGCATGTGTCGGAGCCATAGTGAATATGATCCAAACTGATCACATTGTTCTTCACAGAACAATCCCACCAACTCAGGAATCAGTTTGGTACACCATTAATGAACTGACTCCATGAACATTCTTCCTCAGATGAGAAGGTCAAAACTGGAGAAATAAAGACTGTAACATTATGTTATATTATATTACCTTGTCTTACATTATGTCATGTCATATTGCATTATGCTATATTATATCATGAAATTATATCAGGGCGAGTCTTGAGAACGTTTGTTGCTCAGCTTGACATTCTGGATGTAGGTTTCCTCGCTGAGCTGGAAGGTTCTTTTCAGACGTTTCGTCACCATATTAGGCAAAATCTTCAGAGAACCTCCGAAGGAAGAATCATTCAGAGCCTCACTGAAGTTATGACCTAGTGTGGTGAATAAACGTCCGGAAACGAACCTTCTAGCTCAGCGAGCAAACCGACATCCATATTATATCATAATATTTTGTTATTGTAAAATATTATATTATATCATGTCAGCCACAAGAATATTGACGTCACCTCAAATTCGTTCATTGAGCAGCACAACAGCTCAGTAGTTAGCATTACTGTCGCACACCACCAGGACAGAGACTTGATATCACGAATGCACAACTAGCTGTGTGGAGTTTTCATATTCACCTCTTGATTATTTGCATTCCTCTGATTTCTCTGGTTCCCTCCCACATTTTGAAGATGTACTGCATCGTTGGATTAGCCATTGGGAAACGAAGTGTAAAGGTGATGGATGAAAATGTCGTGTGGTCGGGATGTCCTTCAGAGGGTCGACATCGACTCAATGGCCCGACACCACAGTATATTTGTATACACTGCCGTTTACGGATCAGCCATTGAACACATCAATGAGGTCACCCCTTAACCTTCTAAATTTAAGAGAATGCGGGCCGCCTGATAAAATAACCCAAAAAGTGCAGACATCATTCTTGTCGGCCCACAATTTACTTGCTCCAGTGTCAATATCACCGTTATGTGATCTGTTTGGAACTCTGCTCACAGTAGTCCAAATCGTGTATTAGCAGAGTGTTGTGAAATCGCAGCAGAACGTCTGTGCCCTCATGCTCCAGTCCCCGAGTTGAAGTCAGCATTGCTTCTGCTGCGTTGATTATTTTCTGCAAAATGCCCCCTATCAATCCAGTTTACATTCATTCACTCCCTTGTAGAATCTGTGTTATTGGTCTAAAACCCCTGGTGTGAAAACGAGTGACATGCCTTCTTGTAATATTATGATGTAGGGAACAAACAAAATGTGCTGAGCTCCTCTAGGTGTTTCACTGAAAACCTTATGAGATGTAGATTCGAGTGGCATTGAGAGAGATGGACAAATATTAATTCATTAAAATTGGAGAAAAAATAGTTGCTTAATGGTAATCTACTGAAGGTCATTGTGTAAATCCTCCTCAGACTCTCCGAATAACTCTGAGGGACGATATCTGTAAGCAATTGACTCCAGAACGGCAGCATTTGTTTACATACCCTATTCTCTCTCCACAAGTGACGCCTGCCTCCCACACTGCAATTACCACTGACGTTCTGTGTCTGTATACGCGACTACACACCCACAAGATTGTGGTAACCAACACTACGTTTTCCTTTTGCAGATGACTCCAGACACACAGCGGCACTGATGTTACTTTGTTCTCTGGCGTGTCAGAGGCTTCGGAGGAACCTTACAGAAGCTTATAAAAACATGAGAGGCATGGCATGATAAATAATCCAAGTCTTTCCCTAAGGTTATTCGAGTCCAAACCGATATGGCTTATTTTTCATTCACAGTGTGGTGCGACCATGAATTGAATTGGCGGAGCAAATGTTGGAGTCTGCTACAATTACAACGTTTAAAATACATCTGAGTGAGATTTTAAATAGGTGGGGTTTAGAGGGATATGGACCAAATATTGGCACATGTGATTCGATAAATGTAGAATATATGGTCGTCATGGGTGACGAAAAGTTCTGTTTCTATGTTGTACATTTCTATGAACTATGACTCTCGACCCACGTCACTATGGTACTACTGATCTACTCTGTCTCAACATCTCCTTCCAGAACAACGGAACATTGATTTCCGCTGACCTGTTTTCACTCTGCATTTGACTCCAAACCAAAAGCACTGTGGTTATCAGTCAACTGCACAATCTATATGTGACTCCAGATCGATAACACTCTGCTTATCACTAATCTGCTCTATTACTAATCTGACTCCAGACCAACAGCTCTGTCAATATACTGATCTTCCCTATCTGTAAAAGTCACTCCAGACACACAACACGGTGGCTACCACAGAACTGCTCAGTACGTGACTCCAGACCCACGGCATCGTCGTTACCACTATGTGCTTTGACTCTGAGTCTTTGAACCCACAGCACTGTGGATACCACTGTTCGACTTTGGCTCTACATGTGACACCAGCAGAAGAGCTCAGTTGTTATTTATGAAATGCTCTGTCTCTCAATGCGAGTCAAGCCACACCGCAATGTGGTTTCCAGTGACTTGTTCCTTCTCTGCTTAGAAGTCCCAACACATAGCGCTTTGGTTAACACTCATCTGCACTGTACCTACATTTGACTCAGACCCACAGTAATGTGGCCAGTACCCAACTACGCTGTGTGCACAGTTTATTTCAGTTTAACAGCACTGTGATTGAGGCTGACCTTCTCTGGGACTACAGGGCCATAGCACTGAGTGCACTATTGACAAACTCTGTCTCAGTAAGTAAAACAATGGGAAAAAATTGCTTCAAAATGATCTATTCTGTTTCTGCACGTGACTCCAGAAGCTGAACATGGTGATTACCACCGACTTAAGTTGTCTCCATGCGTGACTCCAGACCCACAGCACTGTGGCACCCATTGACCTACTGTGAATCTACACGTGACTCCAGTCCACAAAACTGCAGATACGACTCGTCTGATCTGTCTCTGTATGTAACTCAAAACCCACAGCCCTGTGTGTACCACAAAAGATTTACAAGTACACCGTCACTTTTGGCGTGTTTGCTGTTGAGCATTAGTCTCAAGAGGCCGATTTTTTCTGTTACCTGGAGTTGATTGGTGACCTTATAATAGTTTAAGATTTCATGATGGGCATGGATAGGGTGTAACGTGTTTGCCTTTTCTCCGTGGTAAGCGAGACCAAAGGAAAGGGCTTTTGTTTCAGGCTGAGAGTGAAACAATTTAAGCGAGAGCTGAGGGGCAACTTCTTTTCGCCTAGAGGATGGCGCATGCACGAAATGAACTGCCCGAGGATTTGTAAAAGACTTTTAGAAATCATAAAATATAAAAGGCATCTGGTTGTGGATTTAAATCGGAAGCATTTATGGGGCAAATGCTGCCAAATGTTTTTCGATAAATTTTGATGTCTTTTCGGCATGTTTGAGTTGGAGTAAAGCAAAGTTTTTTACTGTATCATTCTATGACGCTCGACCCACGTACTGTTAGTGACATTGGCATACTCTGTCTCAACATCTGACTCCAGAAACATCCCACCGTATTTTCCCGACCTGCTCGTCATTACATGTGACTGCAGACCAACAAGACTGAGTGTTGCTCTGATCTGTTCTCTCTGTAAATGTGATTCGATCTGCTGCACTGTTGTTACCACTGATAAAGGACACAGAACTGCACAGCACAGTAATGGGCCTATCAGCCTATAATGTTGTGCCGAACATGAAACCAAGCGGAACTAATCCCTTATGTCTGTCCTTGCTTCATATCTCTCAATTCCTTACATATTCATGTGCTTATCTAAATGTCCCCAAAGTACCGTAACCGCGACTGCCTCCACCACCCTCCCTGTCAATACATGTCAGAATCCTACCACATTCTGTTTTACAAACCTGTCCACCTCGTCTCCCGGAACGTTCACCCTCACCTTCTGCTTCTTAGCATAGAGCTTTTCTATTCTGGGGAAAAGATTCTGTGTGTTGAACCCATCTCGTCATCTCATATTTTTACAGACATCCATCTACTCTCTTCTCAGTATCTTCTCTTCAAGAGAAAACAATCTGAGAGTTTGCTCACCTCTCCTTATCGATCAAATCTGTAATCCAAGGAGCATCTTGTTAAATCCCATCTGCACCTCGCCAAAGCAACCACATCCGTCGTGTCATCTGGCGACCACAATTGAACGTGGCACTCTAAGTGTGGTCTCACCAATGTCCTACAAAGCTGCAACATGACATATTGAACTTTGAACCCATTTCCCTGACCAATCAAGGCAAGCACACCATATGACTAATTTACCACCTATCTACTTGCATGGCCATTTTCAGGGAGCAAAGATCTTGAATTCCAAGTGCCTTCTATACATCAATGATGTTATGTGTGCTGCTATGAACTGTATGCTTTTCCATCAGGTTTGATCTCCAAAATTGCCGCGCCTCATACTCATCCAGCTCAAACTATATCTTCCATTACTCGGCCAATATCTGCAACTGGTATATATCCCCAGTATCCTTTCACAAAAGTCTGCATTATCCACAACTCCAACGATCCTTGTATTGTCTGCAAACGTACTCACCTACTCATGTACATTTTAATCTAATTCATTTACATACAACAGAAACTCGTAGAGGTCCTAGTACGGATCTTTTGAGAAAACCATATGTCACGGACGTCCAGCCGGAAAGGCACCATTCCACCATTACTCTCTGCCTTCTATGGACAACCCAATTGTCAATCCAAGCGGCCAAGTCCCGTTGGAGTCCATTCATCTTAATTTTCAGAATCAGTCTTCCATGTGGGTTCTTGTCGAAAGCCTTACTAAAGTCCATGTAAGCAAATCCTCTGGTTTACCCTTATCAATCACCTTTGAGACCTCGTCAGATAGATCAATTAATTCGTGAGACATGACCTGCAATGCACAAAGTTATGTTGACTGCGCCTAATTATGTCATGCTTTTCCATACGCGTGTAATTCCTCTTCGGAGGATTTCACTCCAATAGTTTCCCACCACTGATGTGAGATTTATGAGCTGATAGTTTCCTGGATTATCCCTACTTCTCTTCTTGAATAGGGGAAAACATAGCCGACTCACCAATCCTCCGGGATCTCTTAAGTGGTTCGAGAGGACAACTTTCTTCGTCAAAATCTAAGCAATTGCCTCACTCACCTCCCTCAATAAACTGGAATAGCTATCATCAGGCCTTGGGAAACTATCTGCATTAATATTCTTCAACGCCACAATTTTCTTGTTCTTTAATGTTCTATCCTATAGACATGCTCCACACATATCTCACTATCCTCCATGTCGTCTTACGGAGAGAATGGTGATGCAAATTCTTCACTTTGGAACTCAAACATCCTCTTCCTCCAACCATAAGTGTCATCCTGTATTCTTGAGTGGTCCAAATTTCTCCGGAGTTATCCTTCTGTCCTTACTATATTCATAGAACACTTCCGGATTCTCTTTAATTTGAATTGTCAAGGACATTTCATGGCCCCTTTCTTGAACTCTTGTTCCCCGCTTGAGTACTTACCTGCTTTCCAAAAAGTGTTCACAGGCCCGTACTATTTTAGCTTCCTAAAACTTACACGTGCATAGTTTTCTCTTTTGAAGAAATTCAGAGCCACCCTCGTTTTCATATGTCTCTTTCCTTGCTACCTTTGTCCATTCACCTTACTGGAACATGTCGGTCTGGAACTCTCCACACCAGATCTTCACAAATTCCCATATGTTTAAATGTTGCCTTGCCCGATAACTCCGTCTCCCAATTAAAGCTCCTTAGCTCCTGTCTCGTGCTAATGTAAATTGCGTTCCACCAATTTTGTACCTAACTGAAACTCCTGACTTCTCCCTGTTAATAGCTATCTTAAAACTGAACGACCTGTGATGACTGTTTTCAAAAGGCTCTCCCACTGAAAGGTCAGTCACTTCACCAAGTTCATTAGCCAATACAAGTTCCACTCTGGCCCCTCTGCCAGTTGGCCTATCCACATACTGCTTCAAGAAACACACTTACATGCATTTAAGGAAGTCCTCTCTGTTTCCCCCTCTTGCTGTAAGGGAGTCCCAATGAATGTTGGGGAAGTTAAAGTCACCCATTATGAAAATTCTTTTGTTATCGAATCTTTCCATATCGGCCACATATTTATTCCCATTTGCTGTTGGAATTCCTACGTTAGAATCCTGGCAGATTGTTTGCACCCACCTAATTTTTCAGCTCTACCCCTCTTGCCTCAATGGATGTGCCCTTCTGCATTTCCTCTTCGAGTGAGGATGTAACATTCTGCCTGATTAGTAATACTACTCCTTCATACCTTTTACCTTCTTCTCTATCTCGTCTAAACCAACGAAATCCTGGAGCATTTCCAGCCCGTCTCTCAACCACATCTCTGCAGTGGTCACAACATCTTAGTCTAATGTACTGATCCAGGCTCTACGCTCATTTGTCTTACCGGTTAAACTCCTTGTATTGATGTAAACACACCTTAGATCATGAGTGCTGTTGTGTTCATTCACCCGTCGCTGCTTGGCCTTTTTTCTGATTCACTGCTGTTAACACCTGCCTTCCTGTCAATCTCTCCACTTGTTGTCCTGCTGCTGCAATTGCATTCCCTGCCACTCTAGTTTAAGCCCTCCCATGTAGTACGAGTGAAAGTTGCAGCGAGGATATTTGTTGCTCGCCATTTTCGGAGCAATCAGTGCCTCTTTCAGAGTTCACCCTGGCAGCAGAAAAGCTTCCACTGATACAAGATCCAAAAAAGTCATGCCCCTTGCATCATTTCTTCTCCATGTTTTCATCTCCCCTATCTTTCAATTCATTACAATACCAGTAAGTGACCCTGGCAGCTATTCAGAGATTAATATTGTTGAGGTCCTGCTCTTCAGCCTCTTTCTAACTCCCTCTCCTCATTCTGCAGCATCTGTAGTGGCTCCTTGTATAACTCCAGGCTCACAACCTCTGAACTGCTCTGTTTCTACATGGTTCTGAACAACAACATGATGGTCAATCCTAATCTGATCTACCTGTGCATGTGATTCGATCCTCACAACACTCTGGTTACCATTGGCCTGTTTTTTTTTATCTGCATGTGGATCCATTCACAAAGCATTTAAATTCATATTAACCAGGGTCGCGGCGCTGTCGTTACCGCTGTCTTCCCCTGCAATTGACTACAGATCTTCAATGCTATGGTTCCCAGTGACCTGCTTTGTTTCTGCAGGTGACATCAGACTACCATTGCCGTGGTTATCACTGACCTGTTTCATTTCCAACAGTAACTCCATTTGCATAACATTATTATTATTATTACTGTTCTTCAGTGACTGCACATCTGCGCTCAGACATATGGTATTGTGACTAACACTAACTTATACTGTCTTCACAAGTTCATCCACACCCACAGCCTTATTATTATCACCGACTTCCTCTGCCACTGCATGAGACTGTCAATCTATTTTTTTGATGATTGAAGATGTGACGCGACTTGTGTTCTCTCAGTTGTATACCAGCAAGCAGCGCACATTCTCCCTCCTGCTACTTCCCAGTCGCCTCCAAACTCCCATCCAGTCCTCGAGCTGGGAGACTGATACATTGGAGATCGAAAAACTGCTCACTGAATGCAAAATCACGCTCCCCTTCCCCAAAGAGAATAGTGGACAACGAGCCAATTGCATTGTCTGCGAGCTGCTGTTGATGTCTGTTCGATCAGAGATTCAGAACGGCTAGGATATTACCTTCAACGCCATTCTAGATCTTATGCTTTTCAATTCCCAGTTGTGTCGCTCATTAGACTGTTGAGAGCAGTTGCTTTCTGTTGACTCTTTCTTACTCCTCATAAACCTCTTCACATGAAACAGGCCTGTACAATATTGTCTCTGCTCCAATGAAAACAATCCGTTTAAATCCAGCCTCTCACCGAAGCTAAAATGCTCCATTGAACAGAGAAGCGAACAGCACAGGAACAAACCCTTCTGAATAGGTCTGTGAAGACAAGTGTACTATTCCAAACTAATCCTATCTGTCTTCACATGGTACATAAAGCTGTACACATTGCCGGTTCTTCCATCTATCTAACTACCTGACAATTTGGCTATTCTAACCAAGTCCACCACTTTCTTTAGCAATACTTTCCAGACATTTGCAACTCTCTCTGTTAAACAAAAACAGTGTCATGCTTGTCATTTTAACATGTCCCCCCACCTTAAACCATTGTCCAATAAATTTCCAACCTGGATAAAAGAGTCCGGCTCGGTAACCTATCTAAGCCCCTCATCGTTTTATATACTACCTTCAAATATCCTCTCAGCTCCAAAACCCGAGCACGAACAATCCAAATTTTGTCAAAAGGCTGTTGGTAACCAGTCGTCTCTGATCCAACATCCTTGTAAACATCTTTCCCTGCCTCCCCAAAGCGTATGCATCCTTGCTCTGGTGTGGCGACCTGAACTGCAAACGATCCTCCAGTTGTGGCCACAGCAAAGACACACATGCCAGCTAAGCTACGGCAGTGTAAAGATCATCAATGCATAACCCCCTTTTTCTGACAAGTTCCTTCCTTCCTGACATTGTGTTAAGACATTGATATGAAAGTGAAGTGAGACATGGAAAATCAATGTTTGCAACATCACCCAGTTTTATTCACGTAGTTTAGAAAACAGTGGGCCAATGATCGTTCAGTTGAAACAATAACATGAAGCTGAAACGGTGAGATGACAGAACTCTCCAATCAGAAACACAGATGAGTTCCAGTGTTGAATGTTGCTCTTTCCTTCTTCGATTTCACAAACGTACGCAACACACTTGTAAGATGGGGCACATTCCTGCAACTCTCGCTGAAATACCCTTCTGACATGGTACGCGGCTGCAGTAACTCCCTTCTAAAATACATGAAAATAGTGGCGCTGGGAGAGAGAATAAAAAGAAAAACAAAGATTCGTTTATGTTAACAGTCAGATGCGATAGGCCATCCACCTGCCACCTGTCTCAGATACACAATGCCAGTACAATGTAGATTTCACCCTTGCTGTTCGAACCAGACATTCATGGAGTTGTAAGTGTGCATATTGCTTGAACTGTGTTCCAATAATTGTTCGTGAAAATCAGAACTGTGTGCAGCTCTCCACGTCCAGCCCCATATTGGTACAGTCTACTGACATCTGAGAAGTGCCTTCTCACTGTGAGGCATTGAGGTGAGGAATTGTGAGGTACTCAAGCAGCTTGCCTTCAGGGAGGGAAAATGCAACGACAATTTTGGCCAGCATAAGAATGGAACGATCCCAAAGTCAATAGCCACTTGTAACTTATTTACCCAGATAGGTGCTTGGATTTGGAATGCGTTGCCTTGGAGAGTGGAAGAGGCTGATTCCACAGCAGGTTTCAAAAGAGAACTGGATGTGGAGTTCAATGGAATGAATTTAGATGGGAGATCAAAATAATACTGTCGAATGGGGCTAGCTGGACAGCACTTTCTAACATCAGGACATAGACGATCGTAAGAGTGTCCTACTTATAGAACTGTACAATTTTATAATGATTATGTGACAGAGAACTCAACAGGTCTCGGTAAGGAAGGATGCTTCAAGACAGGGATTAAATGAGATTGGTGTCTGTGAGTCAGTACACGACCTCAGAGAAGACCTCTTGAGTCATGATCAATAATGCCAGATCACTAATAAAGCGTCGAAAATAGAATTCCCACTTAGGGAAACTCAGATCTCACGACGTTTTTCACCCTGCATCCATTTGCAGACACTGGACAAGTAATTGGATGTGCAGAAGGAGGCCGTTTAGCCAGTCAAACTTCCTCTTCGATTTGATGATTCAGTGCTGATGTTTGACATGGTATGGACACTTTTTTTTATATAAAATCGAACGTCATCAGTTTATAACCGAAGAGGTTTATTTGAAAGTGCAACCGGGGAGGGCTGCTCCTTTGTTGTGTATCTCGTAGAGTAAGATTCTGGGACACAGAAACATTTAGAACAAAATATCAATATGTCATGCACATGTGCAATATATTAAACAAACAGAGATTGCTGTTCAGTCTTTTGTCTTTTAGAATGGAGCTGCAGGTTCAGATTCTTTAATATGGAAATCCCAGAACTTCTTTCAAGTTGTATCCCCGAGATAATTAAAGGATGTAATTAAAAATAAGTCACCCCAGCGACTTTTTTCTGTTTCTGTGTGCATGTGAGGGAGAGAGGTCGAAGAGAGAGAAAGAGTGTGTTTGTGTGTGTGTGTGTGTGTGTGTGTGTGTATGCATGTATGTGTGAATGAGTCTGCGTATCTGCACATATGTGTCTGAAAAAGTGTGTGTATCTGCAAGAAGGTCTGCGTAAGTATGTTCGAATGGAAAACGGTGTGTGCATCTGGTGTCATGACTGAGCTGATCATCTCCACTTCCCTTTCCTCCAACTCCCGGATAATTGCTCCATTCTCATCCTGACTGAAAATCTGTCACCCTCACCCATAAATATACTGAATGAAAATGCACTCATGCTGAAGAATTTCACCGTTTCAATGCCCTTCAAAAGAAGATAACCTTCATCTATTCCGACTTAAATGGGCTACACTTTATTCAGAGCTGATGCACTCTGGTCCACATTTCTTGCACAACGGTAAACAACATCTCCTGTTCTCCACTGAATATTTTTTCTAAGAGTCTTTCACGTTTCAGCAAGTTGAGATCTCATTCTTCTCAACTGCCACCAATATTATCGTGACCTACTCAATCTCTCCATAGCTGATGTCAGTTCCGTGTTCTTCTCTGGATTGCCTCAAATTCTGCTCCGACTGGAAGCAAAGAAATGGTTGAGGAGCTGAATGAGTAATTTGCATCAGTCTTTGCCATGAAAAGGGCGAGTAACATCGTTGCCGCGTAGGGTGGACACCAGAAATTAGTACGGTGGCCAGCAATAAGGAGAAGGTGCTGAAAAAAACGGAAAATCTGGAAGTGTACCAATTACCTGATAAAGATGGGCTACATCCCACGGTTCTGAAGCAGATGAGTGAAGAGATAGTGGAGCCGTCAATAGTGATTTTTGTGGTGTCACTAAATTCAGGGCGACTCCTAGAATACTGGAAGCTTACAAATGTTAAACCTTGTTTCAGAAGGGAATAGGGAGAAAGATAGGAAATTACAGAATGAAAAGCCTGACTTCAGTCAATGGTCAGATGTTGGCATCCATTGTGAAGGGTGGGAATTCTGAATACTTAGAAATGCACCGTAAAAGAGGGCAAACTCAGTATTGTTTTATCAAGGGGACTCTTAATTTTTTTTGACGGGGCATAGAGAAGGTTAGACCAAGGAGAGCCAATCGAAGTTGTGTATCTCCACTTCCAGAAGGTTTTTAACAAGATGCCGAAGGAAGCAACATCGTGCGAAACGGTCCGATGTTGTTAAACGCCAGGTACTAGCATGTATAGAAGATTGACTGTTTGGCAGAACGCAGAGTGTGGGATAATAACAGAAAAGAAACCCCTGGCCAGTGGTTTCCACAAAGGGCAGGGACTACAGCTTTTCACTCCATATATTAGCGATCAACATGAAACAATTAAGAGTATTCTGGCTACGTTTGAAGACGAGACAATGATATGTAGAGGGGATGGTAAAATTGAGAAGACATGGGAGCTTCAAGCAGGTTTAGAGATTAGGAGAGCGGATAGAAGTAAGGACTATTTTCTAAATAGGTTGAAAATTCAGAAATCTGAAGTTCAAAGGGACTTAGAGTCGTGGTCTATGATCCTCTTCAGGAAAATGTGCAAGTTGAGTCGATAATCAGAAACGCAAAGAGAATGTTGTCAAGAGTCTCGAACGACGAGAACAAAGACGCACGGATGTACATCTGAAGCACATAAGTCTGGTCATTCCACGGTTGGAGTATTGTGCACAGGTTTGGACTCCATGCCTCAGGAATGATGTATTGGCTCTGCAGCGGTCTGGAAGGTGTTCATAAGAGGCATTCGAGGAATGAAAGACAACATTTAAGGAAGGTTTGCGTACTCTGGGATTAAACTCGATGGAGTTCAGAATTGTCACTTATCTCTGATTGAAACTTTCAGATTACTGAAAGTCCTGGACAAATGAAATTTGGAAGGTGTTTCCATTGGCAGAAAAAAAAGAGGAATCGAGGAGACAGACTTTGAGTGAGGGGAAGAACTCTTACATGGAGATAAACAGAAACATTTCGAGATAAGGAGTGTTGAATCTATGGGATTCATTGCCACAGAAGTTCATGGAACCAGGTCATTGAGTACATATAAGATTGACATAGTTAGGTTCTTGGTTGCGACGGTGATCAAAGTTTACAGGAAGAAGTGTGAAAATGGGATTGAAAACTCGACCCGCCGTGTTTGAATGGCAGAGCTCAGCCGCTGGGCGAAATGATCCAATTTCTGCTCCTGTGGTCTTATGATCTTTCCTCAGATAAGATGCCCACTGTTATTTATAGTATTCCACCAGTGCTTTGACAAGTGTCTTGTTCAGTCTTATCAAAACGTCCTGACTTTTACATACCAATCTCATGGAACAGCTATGAATGTATTTTTTAATCAACCTGGGGGAGCTGTTTTGGAATCACCCTGTTCTGCGATGTGGTTACACGCATCTTGAGTAAGTACGGACTGAAACCAGGCCATCCCGGCTTGCAGCTGGGACATTTCCATTGCAATACTACAGCTGGCTGTCTTTGAGATACAATATGTGGATGTGACTTCTGAGATGACAGGGAATAGCTACTTGGTCGTCAATACGTATAATAAGAAAAAGAAATCAGACGTATAATTTCTGCACCCAGTCGGAATTCCGCTCAGTGTTTTACTGAGTGGATTTCTTTCTCTTTCAAGATGATAAAAACAGTGTTTGCCGACGGGATGGACACACACGAGACACACAGATGGCAGCTCCCATCGAAAGAATACATCGGTTACTGATCCTAGCCATGCTTCCCATGTTTTTCCAGAACGGAGATAAAAAACCTCTGCATCTAAGACAAAAAGTAGAACTTACCAATTGTGGTGGCTTCAATAAATACCAGGGTTCCAAGTAGGAATAACAGTGTCGCCCACATCATCGTTGTGGTTATGAGAGAAGAAACGATCATCCTCTCTTTATGGGTTCACAGCTTACACTGGTGGTATCAATTATTGATACAATGGCGTCTGGCTGCACTTTACGTTCTAATAAGGTGTAGATCACTAACTCAGACTGACAGTAACTGGAATGAAAAATTGGAAATATCTCCTTAACGCTTACGTCATAAAGCGAGCAAAGTTAAGGGCCTGATTAATGAGTGAACTGTCGAGGATTGAAGTCAATTTTTCACAAGTATGTAGGCGCAGGAATAGGCGATTTGGCACAATGAGTCTGTTCAGCTACTCAGGAAGATCATGTCTAATTTGTAAGACAACAGCATATGCAAGGTCTGGGACCATATCCCTTGCTCCTCTGCCTCAATGAAAATTATCAATCTCACATTTAAATGTAAAATTTGAATTAGCATCGATAACCATTTGATGGTGTGACTTCCAAACCTCCAGAACTGTTTCAGTGTAGAAGTGGGTTCTGTCAACTTCCCTGCATTGACTGCCCCTCGTTCTCAGACTATAATGTGGGCATCTCTGGTTGTGGGCAAACATTGAATGCCCAACCTCAGTTGTCTCTGTGAGGATGTGGTGGTGAACTACCTTCTTGATTCGAAGTAATCCATACGTTGCAGTTTACACACAATGACCCGAGGGCGGGAATTCCGTGATTTTGTACCAGCATGTATTTGACTTCAACGTCATCTTGTGCAGATTGTTTTTCCTTATATATCTTGACTTTCCCTGTTAGTAATCCTAACCTTTGATTACATCTCCCAATAACCTTGCTCATTCTGTGAGATTTTAAGCCTAAATAAAGAACATAGAACAGTACAAAACAGTGAAGGCATTTGGTCCTCGGTGTTGTGCCAGCCTTTTATCCTACTCTAAGATCAGGCAAACCGACATACCTTCCATTGCACTAATAGAATTAAAATCCCCACTGTGTGGAAACAAATCTTTTGGCCAACATATCCACATGGGACGTCTAAAGCATATCTCACCCAAACCCATGGCCCCATACCTATGAATCTACATTTCCCCTGCCTAACCTACCTGGCCTACACATCCTTGAACACTAATGGCAATTTAACATGACCTATTCACCTAACCTGCTCATATTTGTGACTCTGAAAGGAAGCCAGAGGATTGCAAGCACGCGGAAAAGGGGAAAACGTGCAAACTCCACATAGGCATTTCATTGAGGATGGCATCGAACCCGGGTCAGTGGTGCTGTGTAGCAGAAGCGCTAACCTCTTAGCAAACGTGCTGATGGACTAGTCGCTTAAAGTATTTCTGATTGTATTACCACTGTTGACAGCATATTCCACACACCCACCACTGCCTGTATAAACAAACCAGCTCTCTCATCTTCTCTGACCATTCCTACAATGAGCATAACTATTCCCCCTCGTGATAGACGTGAATGCTATGAGCAAAACTCTGTTCATCGATTCTATCTATGATTCTCAACATCTGTGACAGACAAAAACAGTCACCTCTCATACGTCATCGCTCAAATGAGAAAAGTCATTACTTGCCTCAAACTTCCTTCATAAGATATACCCTCCAGTCCAGGCAATATCCTGGGAAGACCTCTCTGCACTTTCTGTCAATTTTTCTTTTAATGAGGCTATCAAACTGAATGCAATGTCCCAAGAGTGGTCTTACCCGGGGTCTATAGAGCTGCAGTATAAACGCACAGCTGTTAAACTCAAGCTCCATAATAATGAACGTGAACACATCGTACACCTACGTAACAAATCTACGAACTTGGATGGCAACTTTGGTGGATCTATAGACATGGTTCCCTCTGTTCCTCGGCATTGTCAGAAATTCTGTACGTTGCATTAATATTTGACCTTCCAAAGTGAATCACTTCACACTTTTGCAGGATGAACTTCATCTCCTACTTATCAGCCAATGTCTCCATCCTTGCAAGGTCCCGTTGTAATCTACAACGGCCCTCCACACTATCCAAAACACCACCAAACTTCATGCCATTCGCAAACTTATGAACCCACCTTCAATTCCTCACTAAAGTCATTGATAAAAATCACGAAGAACAGAGGTACCAGAACGTACCCCTACGGAACACCACTGGTCACCGAAATCCCGGCTGTAACATTTCCATTTACTATCATTCTCCATTTTCTATGTGCCAGCCAATTCTATATCTGGACATCCAGCCTTCTCTTTATCCCGATTCTCCATATTTTCTGAATAAGCCTAAAATGGAGTACTTTCTCAAATGCCTTGTGAAATTCCATATTTACCACACCTACTGCTCGACCTTTATTAACATGTGGTTCCAAATCCTCAAAGAATTTAATAAGGTTTCTGAGGTATGACCTGCCGCTCACAAAGGTATACTGACTATGTATAATAAAACTACGATTTTCAAGTAATCATAAATCCTGTCTCTCAGAAAATTCTACAAAATTTTGCCCATCTCCGACGTAAGATTAGCTAGTCTGTAATTGTCAGAAACATCCGAATATCCTTTCCTGAATCAGGGAATAACATGTGCCACACTCCAACGATGTGGCACTAAACCAGTACACAGTAATGACGCGAAGATCATGATCTGAGGCAAACTCTTGCATGGCTTCCTGTAATGTCCTAGAGTCCATTCTGTTATCCCAAGAGATTCCTGTATTCTTGCATTTTTGAAAATATTCAGCACAACCTCCTTCCTAACATCAACGGCTCGATTATATCAATTTGCTTCATGCTGTCGCCAGAAATGTCAAGGGCGCCATCTGTCGTGAATACTGAATCAAGGTATTTATAAATGACTTCCTCTGAGTCCAGGTGGAAGTTCCCTCCACAAGCCCTGATCGGCCCGAACTCATAATGGCCATCCTCTTGTCCCTTATATAAGTGCAGAGTGCTTTCGAGTTCGCCTTAAAACTAGGCTCTATTGCTTTTGCTGCCCCCATCTAGCTCTCCTAAGTCCACTCTTCAGGTCTTTGTAAACTTCGGAAACCGAACCTGATCATTGCTGGCTCAACCTTAAGTAAACTTCCCTCTCCTTTATGACAAGACGTTCCATTATCCTTGTCACACAAGTTTCTTTCAACCTAACATCCCTTCCTTGTCGCAATTGCACAAACCTATCCAGCACTATTAGCTGGAGCTTCCGAAGCAACCTTCACGTTTCTGTCGTGCATTTTCCTGTGAACATCTATTCCCATTTCGGGGCCTCAATTGCAGACTCATAGAATTGTAAACCCCCCTCCCCGAATTACATACCTTCTCAAACCGTTTGTTCCTACATTCTCCACGAGAAACGTAAACGTCTGGGAGTTGTGATCACTGTCGCTGATAAGCACTCCCACTTGCGACCTGAAAACCTCATATACCTCATTGCCAGACACCAAATCCATTGTGGCCTCCCCTCTTGCTGATCTATCCACAGTTTGAGTCAGGAATGCTTTCTGAACATACCCCACAACAACTGCTCCATCCAAGCTGTTTGAAATAAATAGATTCCAAACAATATTATGGATGTTAAAGTCACCCACGATAACAATCCTGCTGCTTCTGCATCTTTCCAAAATCTGACTCCCAGTCTCTTCCTCCGTGCCTCTGTTGCTATTGGGGTGACAGCAGAAAACTCCCTAAAAAATAGTGCTCTTTTGCTGTTTCTAACTTCCAACCAGACTGACTCTGGAGCCAACCCTCCTCCATGATCTTCTTTTCTGCAGCTATGATATTATCACTGATTAGCAATGCCCCTCCCCCACCTATTTTACAGAAAACGTCCATTCTGGTTTGAAGCGTCTAAACCCAGGAACATCCAATACCACTCCTGCCTTTTGATATCCAAGTCTCTCGTAATGACCACAACATGACAGGTCGAAGTATTGATCTACATTCTAGATTGCTCACATTTATTCTTGATACTTGTATTAAAATAGCCACAATTAAACCCATCACAATGACTGCACCTTTGCTCCATCAAGTGCTAGCCACTTCTCAGAGTCCTCTGCAGCATGTGTCTAGTGCTACAAGACCTACCGCACCATCTCTTCCATGCTCCCTGCCTATCTAGTTTGAACCCTCCCAAAGAACTCCAGCAAACCTCACGCAGAAGTTTTTGTCCCTCCAGTTCAGGTGCACCCGCACTTCTTTTACAGTTCCCATCTCTCCAGAATGTGTCCAATACAAATCGGAAATTACTGTATGGAGTCTACTCCGCCATTAAATCCTGGACAATAAGTTTCTCATTTTCGTTTTTTTCGCTTACTCCACCCCCCCACCCCCCGTAAAGTTTGGTCCTATGATAATCAAAAATCTATCTATCTCAGTCTTAAAAGTTCTCAACGACCTGACGTCAAGAACCGTCTGTGGCAGTGATTTCCATATATTCATCAATCTCTGACAGAAAAAACTTCTCTTTGTCTCGGTTCCTAAAGGGCTTCTCTTTACTCTCATGGTGTCTTGTCGGGTTTTATTCACTAGTACAAATGGAAACATCTTTATGGTATGCAGTCTGACATGGCCATTCAATATTCCGCGCATGCCGTTTTGGGAATCTGAATGCAACTCTTCAAATAGCCATCTCTTTGGCTTCCTGTGCGATTGGGGAAAATGATCAGCAGTTTGATCTAGTGAAATGTAAAGTGAAATTTGGACAGAGTCTCTAAGATGCCAAGGCATTTTGGTGGAACAAGCCCCGGAAATATCAGAATCTGAGTATGGATGCGAATGATTTAAAACACTCACGGATTTGACCTGTCCCGTTCCATATTCATAGGAATGAGGGCTCTGTCATTGTCTTATTGTTGGTCTCTTCTGTTCAGAACAACTCAGCTCCAGGGAGTTAGGACGGACCTTGTCGTGAATCGCTCCTTACAATACCTGGCATGTCAGCCAGGCAGATGTGTCATAGGGAAGAAAAGGTCATAGAAAGTATTGTGAGAAGCAGCATCCGGAAACAGTAAGTTCAAATCGATGTTCAGAGAATCGACAATTCAACCAGGCAGCTGTAGTTAGAGAATGAAAGACAAACACACACAATCTCTCTCTCTCTCTCTCTCTCACACACACACACACACACACACACACACACACACACACACACGTGCACACAGTTTGAGTGCAATAAAGACTTCGTTTGAGCGGCAATGCGAAGGGTGAAGAGAGTGTTATCGAGGCAGAGAGGCACGAACAGTAAAAAAGGAAGTATGACAGATAGAAAGAAAGGTAGGATGTTTGGCAGAGAGACAAGCAAAGGTGCTTAAGAGTCAGGTAAAACACAGAAAGTCACAAATGAACGAGAGGCAGGGACAGTGAGAGGCACAATGTGAAAGGGAGTGAATTAGATTATTCGACAAGTGAGAGTGAGACGAGAGAGAGTGAGTGAGACAATGTCCGTCACTGTGGCAAGCAACAATGAGACAGATGAAAGAACGATGTGTGCGTGCATCGAAATAAACAGAGAAGCAGGCAGTGAGATTGATAGAAAGAATGACAAAGAGACAGAGTGAAAGGCAAATAGAGAATGAGTGTTTTCTGGGTGAGATGCAAAAAAGTGTGCGAGAAATGAGGGAATGGAGGCAGTAACATAGCAACGGAGGAAGATACAGCAGCATAGATTCCACGTTTTAAAAGGTCTTCACTTCACTCTCAGGCTGTGCCTTCGGTTCCTATTCTCCCCTCTCAACGGAAACATCGTCCCAACATCACTTGGACCAGACCATTTAGTTTCAGCTTATCGACCACCGGGATTCTAAATACAAATCTTTGAATAACCATCTCTCTGATAGCTTGTGGGATTACGGAAAATGAACAGCAATTTGACCCATTGAAGGAAATAATGAAATTTGGACAGAATCTCTGAAATGCTGATCCATGAGATGGTGCAAACCCGGGATTTGTCGGAAGTCGAGTACGGACTTTAATGATTTCAAACGGTCATGGATACAGCCTGGAGAGTACCATACAACCAGGAAGTATTGTTATGTATCGGTTGGGTTCAGAGCAACTCAGCTCTGGGTAGTTAGAACGGACCTTGTATAGAATCGGTCCTCAAAACACCTGTTGGCTTAACACCATCACCCAAGACAAACCCTCCAACACAGCACGTTCATTTTGGAGTAAAGAAGGGGAGGCAGTGGATTTCACCTGGAGTGTATCAGGAACGTATTCCATTGTAAATAAAAGTTGGAGAATATGCAGTAGGAGCAAAATTCCCAATCTGAAGCTGAAAATCGTTGTAAAGATAATTGATTTTCGATTCACACTTTATTAATTGCTCTCTCCTCCCTCATTAATGTCTCTGTCGCTGTTTCTATCTTGAACGCCGTTATTTTTATTCCCTCACCTATGTCACACAATATATGTTTCACACTCTCTGTACAGTCTTCATTCAAACAATCTTTCACTCCCACTGCCCAATCTCTCTTTCTCGAATTCTTTTTAATATATCTCTCTTTCATTACTCTTTTTACTCCCTTTTTTCCCTCTTGAACCCCTTCATCCTCTTTCACTGTCCCTCATTAATCGTTGTCTCACGCACGCTTCTCTCTTCATTCTCTGCTCTGCAACACACTCTAACACATTTATCTCCTTTCTCTCTGCCTATCGTTATTCTCTGTACCTGTATTTCGCTTTCTAACCCGTTTATTTTCCTTCTGCTTAACTCATTATTCTCTTTAACACATCAATCTACTGTCTCGGTGTCCCTCATTACAGTTTGCACCTCAATTTCTCTGTCATACCTGTATTTACTTCATTTTTTCTCCTCCACCTCTTTTGTTAATCTTGCAATCTCCATTATTCTCCTCTCTTTCTTCGTCATCACTCCCTCGACCTTTATATCATGCTCTCTGTCTGTCATTTAAGTTTCCTTCTGAAAGTCATAACTTTTATCTTGGCTGCACTTCGTGCCACAGCGTCAATCTCCAAACTCAGGTGGATCGAACTCAGCAGGAGGCCTATCCGGAAATGGTAAATGCTGTCCTCACTCTGCGAAGGGTCGTTCACATCAATTCCTGATGGATGCACCCACCTGTGGGAATTTACTTCATACTAAACCTCCCACTGACAGTATTGACCTCCCCAAAGAACACTTGTTGCGAGGAGCAACGGCAAAACTTATATTATGGCCTAACAAGTTCTGCAGAGTCGTAGTGAGATCAATGAAACAAAGTAGCCCTGTACAAAGGACTTGGAAGCTCTCTGTAGTAAATAATCTCTCAAGCTCTGAATTGTCGACTTGTTAAAGTGACAGTCCACAGAGAGCAGTCAATGTTGCATCACGGCCGAAAGTATACCACAGTGGGGTGAGATCAAGTACACTGAGAAGAAATGTTCTGCTCCCCCCACCCACCAACCTCCACCCATGCCCCGACCACCCATAAAAAACAACCCCACCACACCCTGCGCTAAGCCAGCCGTTCCGGGTTGATGCGGCTTTTGAATTCCAGTAACAGTGTCAGGAATTATCTCATGAGTGAGTGTAATACATGCATCTGTCAGCATCAGTGGTGCTAAGATGGAGATGGTCAGGAGCGTTACCAGACGTAAAGATCACCAACAAACTGTCCTGAACTTCCTCGTCGATGTTACGGTGAAGAAAGCACAAGAATGCCTCTACGTTCTCAGAAGGCGATGGAAATTCCTTATGTACATCAAGAAGCTTAATTTTTATTTCTCGGTGCATCATATAAAGATCCTGTCTGTGTGTATCACAACTTGTTATGGCAACTACTGTGTCCAATGCCGCAAAAAATTCCATAGAGTCATGAACATGCCCAGTACATCAACAGATTTGTCTTCGATCCCCATAGACTCTGTCTATGCTTCCCGCTGCCTCGGGAAACAGCCGACAGAATCAAAGATCTCACACCTCACCAGGGTTATACTATCTTTCAACCTCTTCTGATGGGAAGAAGATCTAAATGTTTCAATTCACGTATCAACAGATTCAAGAACAACTTTCCACGCTCTGGTAACAGCCTTTGGAACAAACCTGCGAAAATCTAATCTTTTTCTTCTCTCCGCTGCGTGGCTGAAGCTGTAACAATTTATTCTGCACGCTTTTTTCATCATAATGTAATTTTATGGTGTGACTTGCCGAGATGGCACACAAAACAACTTTTGCTTTTTCATTTTATATCATTGCATGTGACCATACAGCTAAATCTACTGTTAATGCGTGCTCAGTGTGTTTCGTTATATTCTGAATTTCTAAATGATTTACTGATACCTCCTTTAGAAAGATTCCAACATATTGCCACATGTAGACGTTAAGCTAACTTCAGTTGTGTTTTACTTGCCTCCAAATCTTTTTGGATAAGGATGCATGCAATTTGGCAATTTTTTGGAGGGAACGATGATAATGGTGATCGTGGTCCACGTTGGCACCAACGATATAGGTAGGAAGAAGGGTGAGGATGTCAGACAGGCTTTCAGGGAGCTAGGTTGGAAGCTCAGAGTTAGAACAAACAGAGTTGTCGTCTCTGGTTTGTTACCCGTGCCACGTGATAGAGAGTCGAGGAATAGGGAGAGAGAGCAGTTAAATGCGTGGCTACAGGGATGGTGCAGGAGGGAGGGATTCCGGTTTCTGGACAACTGGGGTCCTTTCTGGGGAAGGTGGGACCTCTATAAAAAGGATGGACTACACCTGAACCTGAGGGGCACCAGTATCCTTGGGGGGAGGTTTGCTAGTGCTCTTTGGGAGGGTTTAAACTAACTCCGTGGGGGCATGGGAACCAGGACTGTAGCTTTAGGGTACAGGACCTTGAGTGTAGGGAGGTTAGGAATAATGCAGTGATCTCTAAGGAGGGTGCCTGTAACCAGAAGGGTGGATTGAAGTGTGTATACTTCAATGCCAGAAGTATAAGGAATAAGGTAGGTGAACTTGCAGCGTGGGTTGGTACCTGGGACTTCGATGTTTTGGCCATTACAGAGACGTGGGTAGAACAGGGACAAGAATGGCTGTTGCACGTTCCAGGGTTCAAATGTTTTAGTAGGATCAGACATGGGGGTAAAAAAGGGGGAGGCGTGGCATACTTGTCAAAGATAGTATCACAGCAGTGGAATGGACGATGGAAGAGGACTTGCCATCAGAGGTAGTTTGGGCTGAGGTTAGAAATAGGACATGTGAGGTCACCCTGTTAGGTGTTTTCTACAGGCCTCCTAATAGTCCTAGAGAAGTAGAGGATAATATTGCGAGGATGATTCAGGAAAAGAGTGAAGGTAGCAGGGTGGTTGTTATGGGGGACTTTAACTTCCCAGATATTGACTGGGAGAGCTACAGCTCGAGTTCATTAGATGGGTCGGTGTTTGTACAATGTGTGCAGGAGGGTTTCCTGACACAATATGTCGACAGGCCAACAAGAGGGGAGGCTATATTGGATTTGGTTCTAGGTAATGAACCAGGCCAGGTGTTAGACTTGGAGGTAGGTGAGCACTTCGGGGACAGTGACCACAACTCGGTGACTTTTACTTTAGTGATGGAGAGGGATAATCGTGCGCCGCAGGGCAAGAGTTATAGCTGGGGGCAGGGAAATTATGATGCAGTGAGGCATGACTTAGGATGTGTGGATTGGAAAAACAGGCTTCAAGAGAAGAACACTAATGAGATGTGGGGATTGTTCAATGAGCAGCTACTGCGTGTCCTCGATAGGTATGTACCAGTCAGGCATGGTGTAAAGGGCCTTGTGAGGCAGCCGTGGTTTAGTAAGGAATTGGAGTCCCTTGTGAAAGGGAAGAAGGCGGCATATGTAAAGATGAGGCGTGAAGGTTCAGTAGGGGCGATTGAGAGTTATAAGGTAGCCAGGAAGGAGCTAAAGAGGGAGCTAAGAGAAGCGAGAAGGGGACATGAAAAGTCTTTAGCTGGTAGGATTAGGGAAAACCCAAAGGCTTTCTATAGGTATGTCAAGAATAAAAGGATGACTAGGGTAGGTATCGGTCCAGTCAAGGATAGTAGTGGGAAGTTGTGTGTGGAGGCGGAGGAGATTGGAGAGACATTAAATCAGTACTTTTCATCAGTATTCACTCAGGAACAGGACACTGTTGCTGATGTGAATATGGAATCACAAATAATTAGAATGGATGCCCTGGAAATATGCAGGGAAGAGGTTTTGGGAATATTGGAAAGGATGAATATAGATAAGTCGCCTGGGCCTGATGGCATTTACCCCAGGATCCTATGGGAAGCTAGGGAGGAGATAGCAGAGCCATTGGCCTGGATTTTTATGTCGTCATTGTCAACGGGAATAGTACCAGAGGACTGGAGGTTCGCGAATGTGGTCCCATTGTTCAAGAAAGGGAGTAGGGATAGCCCTAGTAACTATAGGCCAGTGAGTCTGACTTCAGTGGTGGGCAAAGTCTTAGAGAGAATGGTAAGGGATAAGATTTATGAACATCTGGGTAGGAATAACGTGATCAGGGATAGCCAGCATGGTTTTGTGAAGGGCAGGTCGTGCCTCACAAACCTTATTGAGTTCTTTGAGAAGGTGACTAAGGAAGTGGACGAGGGTAAAGCAGTAGATGTTGTGTATATGGATTTTAGTAAGGTTCCCCATGGTAGGCTAATGCTAAAACTACGGAGGTATGGCATTGAAGATACATTAGAGGTTTGGATTAGTAATTGGCTGGCTGGAAGGAGACAGAGGGTAGTAGTTGATGGATTATGTTCATCTTGGAGCGCAGTTACTAGCGGTGTACCACAAGGATCTGTTTTGGGACCATTGCTTTTTGTTATCTTTATAAATGATCTAGAGGAAGGACTTGAAAGCTGGGTAAGCAAGTTTGCGGATGACACAAAAGTCGGTGGAGTTGTGGATAGTGAGGAAGGAAGTGGTAGGTTACAGCGGGATATAGATAAGTTGCAGAGCTGGGCGGAAATGTGGCAAATGGAATTCAATGTAGCTAAGTGCGAAGTCGTTCACTTTGGTAGGAATAACAAGATGATGGATTACTGGGCTAATGGTAGGCTACTTGGTAGTGTGGATGAGCAGAGGGATCTTGGTGTCCATGTACACAGATCTCTGAAAGTTGCCACCCAGGTAAATAGTGCTGTGAGGAAGGCATATGGTGTACTGGGCTTTATTGGCAGAGGAATTGAGTTCCGGAGTCCTGAGGTCATGTTGCAGTTGTATAAGACTCTGGTGAGGCCTCATCTGGAGTATTGTGTGCAGTTTTGGTCGCCATACTATAGGAAGGATGTGGAAGCTTTAGAACGAGTGTAGAGGAGGTTTACCAGGATGTTGCCTGGAATGGTGGGAAAATCTTATGAGGAAAGGCTGAGGCACTTGGGGCTGTTCTCATTGGAGAAGAGAAGGTTTAGGGAAGATCTGATAGAAGTGTATAAGATGATTAGGGGTTTAGATAGGGTAGATACGAAGAACCTTTTACCGCTAATGAAGTCAGGTGTTACTAGGGGACATAGCTTTAAATTAAGGGGTGGTAGGTATAGGACAGATGTTAGGGGTAGATTCTTCACACAGCGGGTTGTGAGTTCATGGAATGCCCTGCCCGTATCAGTGGTGAACTCTCCTTCTTTATGGTCATTTAAGCGGGCATTGGATAGGCATTTGGAAGTTATTGGGCTAGTATAGGTTAGGTAGGATTCGGTCGGCGCAACATCGAGGGCCGAAGGGCCTGTACTGCGCTGTATCCTTCTATGTTCTACGTTCTAAAGCGCACGAGACCATAAGACATAGGAGCAGAATTTCAGGTAATTGTGTCTGCTCCGACATTCAATCCGGGCTGGTACGTTTGTCAAAAAAATCCCTCGCCATGTCCTGGTAACCTTACATTCCCTTCAAAATAATGAACCTATCCCTCTCAGTCCAAACCTGATTGAATTACATCGTCTACATAACCTTCTGTTGCAATGAATTCCATCGATTGGCCACTCTCTCGCTGAAGATTGTTCTTAAAGTTCGGAAAGACGCTCGAGGGGCTGAATTGCCTGAGTCTGTAGCATTCTAGCAAGAGTATATAGTTTAAATATCTGAAAGCATGTTCGCGATGACCAGAGGAGTTCAAAACCAAGGGGGTCTCAGTCTAAGGCATTCATGACAGGGCATTGAGGACGTAGGTCGGAGAATTTTTCTGAATCAGAGAGCGCGGAGACTGTGGAATTACCTGCTACTTAATGCAGTCAAGGCGAAACTTCTGAATTTTGTTTTTCAAAGTAATTAGATATGGTTTCTGGAGCGAAATGGATCAAAGGGTATGGTGAGAAAACAGTAACAGGGGATAGTGTTGGATGATCACCAAAGACCACACTGAATGGTATAGCAGGCTCGAATGCTTGAATGATCTATCCCTGTTCAGACATTCTGTTTCTCACTATGAAACAAATGGTACTGTGATTCATTCCCGAATAGCTTTTAACTTGATTTGAAGCTGACAGAATGACAACCCGCAGTTAATCTCTTCCATTAAGGAGGTAAATATTTGGCATCATGAAAGCATGAAACAATCTGTTGGAAACTCAGGTAACGCTTTCAGAAAGGTATAAATAAAATATTTCAAGTTATGTCGGCATCGTTGGCTGAGTGCATCATTTTATGTCTGCTACCAGAGGAAAGAAAAATATTCTGTTCCCTCTCGTTTGTATATCAGTAATGGGGGGTTCACACTTGCACTGTTGTCAACTAGACAGGTGGGAATGAGACTAAAAATAAATGGATAAAGTTCTGAGGCTTTATAAGTCTCTGGTCTGTCCAGACCACATTTTGATCATTGTGAGCAAGTTTGGTCCTATATCTCAGAAACAGTTGTGCTGGTCCATGAACGCGTCTGGAGGAGGTTCGCGGCAATACTCCCAGGAATGAAAGGCTTATCGTATGAGGAAAATTTTAGGACTGTAGTTCTCTGGAATCTCCAAGGAGAAGAGTGATGAAATTGAAACGTACAGAATATTGATAGGCCTGGATGGAATGGAAGAGGGAAGACGTTCCATTTAGCAGGAGAGGCCAGGATCAGAGGGCACAGGCTTAGGTTAAGATTGCAATGGTTGACAGACTTTCAGCCCAACTGCTTGTTCTGTGGTGCTGGGACATTCGTGGACCAATGATATGTGGCGTGTTTCATTTTGAGGTTCTGGAAAAAGTTTCTCCTCTGTTATTGCTTGCACGTTAGCCACATGCTTCTGATCTTTGGGCACCCAGTGGCAATAGAGAAGGATAGGTCAGAGAAACTCCTCTTGGGTCTGCTACTGCGCCTGTGCAAACTTGTCGTAAACAGGACTAGGCAGAGGGTCATGGAGGGGATCGTTATGGCCGATTGCCGACGCGTCTATGTGGAAACATTTCAGTCCGGAAGTCCCTGAAGAAGGAGCACACGGTGCCTACCAACATCCTCGAGATTTTCAGGGACAGCCGGGCACAGCTGGGAGTGGAGTGTTTTATTTCTCCCCTCCTACTCTATTTTGACTTTATCCCTGCTCTCCCCTTCATCTTTTTGAGAATGGAACATTGCTCTTTGGGGTGAAGCGCACTTTTTGTCACTGGCCCCTGTGGTGCTTCCTTTCTTCCTGCTGGTGTAAAATGAATAAGGGTTTATACAACTGTTGTTTCTCGTTGTGTCTCGCAACTGCACATACACAACTTGTGTGATGGGGAAGAACAGAAAGAAAAAATAAATTCAAACTGATCAAGCCTCTCTTCATGCAGCAGTCACTCCAGACCAGGAATCAGTTTCGTCAACCTTTGTTGCACTTTCTCAGATGAAGAGGTCCAAAATGGAGTAATATATTGAATAACATTGCTTTATATTATATTATAGTATTTTATATAATAAAATATTGTGTTATACCATATCAAGGAATGTTTGCCACGTTTCGATTTCCTTCATTGAACAGCACAATGCATCAGTGGTTAGCATTACCGTCTCACAGCACCAGGACCGAGGCTCTATTCCACAATTGCACACTGGTTGTGCAGAGTTTGTACATTCACCTCATCTCTGTTGGGTTTCCTCTGACTTCTATAGTTTTCTCGCACATTCCAAAAATTTTGCAGCTTAGTTAAATTAGCTGTGGTGAATCAAGGCTAAACGGATGACAATTTCATCCGGTCTTGAAGCGCTTCGGGGGTCTGCATGGACTCGATGGGTCTATATCATAATGTTTTTATATTCACTGCCTTTTACTGATCATATACTGATCATCTTCACTTTCTAAATCCCAGAAAATACTGGTCCCCTCAAAACGTAACCCACGAAGTCCATGCATCATTCATGTAAACCCATATTTTACTTGATCCAAGGAAAATTAAACCTTTTTAAGATCTGTTTCTCAGATCTGCTCAGAGTCGAGAAATGGGGTGTAAACAGGGTGTTGTGAAATCGTAGCTGTGCTACGATGTGTATGTTGTCATACTCCATTCTCTCACGTTGAACACAATAGTCCTTCAACAGCCTTGAATATTTTCTGAAAATATCGGCTTTCACTTATGTTTACTTTCATTCACTCCCTTCCACAATCCGTGGCATCGATCTCATACCCGTGCTGAGCAAGAGAGTCACTGCTCCATTTGTAAAAGATCATTTGGAATATTTGATGATGGGAACAATAGAAACTTGCCAAGCTTACTCCAGAGTCCAGGATTAAGTACTTAAGGGATATAGATGGGAATGGAAGAATGGCATTGAGTCAGATGGAGTCGTGTGAACTGAGTGACATTCTCGAACGAGTTGTTGGAGCATGGAGATCAACTGACGATCATTGTGGAAATATTCAATGATTCTCCGAATACCCGTGTGTGTGTGTGTGTGTGTGTGTGTGTGTGTGTGTGTGTGTGTGTGTGTGTGTGTGTGTGTGTGTGTGTGTATATATATATATATATATACACACCATGTGACTTATTTCAGAATCCACACCCAGTTTACAATGGACTGCTCGGTCTTTGCTTGTGACTCCAGACACAACCACTGAGTATACCACAGATCTGCTCTGCATCTCCATGTGGGTACACATCTGCAACTCTCTGCATACCATTGAATGACTGCATCGCAATATGTGACACAAAGCTATGCTTCCAAAAGATCTGTTTTGCCTCAGCATGTGACATGAGATGCACAGCACTTTGGTTACCACTGATGTGCTCTCTCTCCATGCCTGCCTCAAGATACACTGCATTATGATTACCAATGACTTGGTCTGTCTCTACTACTGAATACAGCTTCACAGCACCTAGGTTACTACTCACCTCCTCAGTCTCTACACGTGACTGCTATCCACTGCACTGTTGTTACTCATGGTCTGCACTGCGTCTTACGCCAGATCCACAACATCATAGATCCATGTAATCCCTACATTGAGGAAACTTGCTCCTTGGTTCAACAATACCGAGCCTCTGAAGAGTAACCCAACAAGACGCATTCCCCTCCCCTACTAATCCACATTTCCATAATCTAATGAACCTAACCAACATATCACTGAACACTACGGACAAGTTATCGTGTCCAATTCACCTAATCTGCACATCTTCGGATTGTGCGAGGAAACGGGAGCAGCTGGAGGAAACCCAGGCAGAGGCGAGAAGAATGTGCAAACTCTACAGGAAAAGTCGCCTAAACGTGTCATCAAACATTGGCCCCTTGCATTGTGATACAGCAATGCTGAGCACTGATACACCGTGAACTTGGATATTGCCAAGCATGGTGTTATTGAGCTTTATGGATAGGCTCTGTTGTGTTTTTCTTTGCGGCATCAGAGGCTTAGGAGGAACCTTATCGAAGTTTATAAAATTATGACGGGCATGGATAGAGTGAAAAGTCCATAATCTTGCCCCAGAGGCGGTGAGTCCAAAACTAAACGACATGGTTTGAAGTCTGAGATGGAAAAGATCGAAAGTTTAAAATGGGCAACATTTTCCACTCATGGCGTGGTTTGAGCATGAATGGATGGCTGAAGGAAATAATAGAGATTATTATAGTTGCAACATTTAAAAGGTGTCTGGATGAGTATGCAAAAAGAAAGTCTTCAGAGAGATATGGCTGAATGTTTGGTAAATGTGCTTAGATTAATTCAGCATGTCTGGTCGGAATGGTTGAGTTGGATCAAAGATTCTGTTGCTGTGCGGTACATAACTATGATCTATGACTCAAGACGCACGGCACTATGGCTACCATTGATTTCCTCCATCTCTGTATCTCTTTGCAGTACACCAGCGCAATATTTTCACCTGATCTGCTCTCCTTCTCTGCATTTGACCTCAAACCAAGAACACTGTGGTTATCACTGATCTGCTGAGGCGACGTATGTGAATCCAGATTCACAGCACTCTGTTTCACACTCATCTACTCTACCTCTACCTGTGACTCCAGAACACCAGCACTGGAAATATTCTCATCGACACTGTCCCTTCATTCGACTCCAGACCCACAGAACAATATCTACCACTGAACTGTTCTATATAATTCCAGGCCAACTGCATTGTGTTTACCACCATCTGCTTTATCTCTGCTTATAACTCCAAACCCACAGCTCTGTGGGCAACACTAACCGTTTCTGTCTCTACATGCGACTCCAGAAGCACAACAGTGTATATATTATTAACTTGCTGTGTCTACATGTGACTCCAGACACACGGGCCTGTAGTTTACACTGACTTGCTCCCTCTCTACATCCGAGTCCCAACACACAGCACTGTGGCTACCGGTTACCTGCTCTGCATCTGCATTCGAATCAGGCCCACAGCAATGTGTTTCCTCCAACCTGCGCTTCTCTAACAAGTGACTTCAGACTCACAGTACTGTTACGAATGACCTGCTCTGTAACGACAGGAACACAGCATTGGGTGTTCTATTGATTTATTCGGTCTCAATATGTGCCGCATGGCCGACGTAATTTTGCTTTGAAATAACCTACTGTCTTTCTTCATGTGATTCGAGACACAAAACACGGTGATCACCAATGACTTGTTACGTCTACATGTAACACCAGACTCAAAGCACTGTGGTTGCCATTGACCTATCCTGTCTCTACATTTGAGAGCAGGCTCAAAGTACAGCTGTTCCCACTGACCTGATATCTATCTCCACGAGACAGCAGTCCACAGCACTGCAGTTGTCACTGGTGCACGCTGTTTCTTGATTCCAGACTTGCAATACTGTCCGTAACACAATGGATTTTTAAGAAAGTTGCTAAGTTTTGAGGGATTGAGCTTCAGGGAGAGCCTCAGAAAGCTGTTCTTTCTATTCCCTGGAGATGATGGGTGACCTTGTAAAAGTTTACATGAGGGGCATGGATAAGTTGTAAAGTTCATACCTTTCCCCTACAGTAGGGGAATCCAAAATTAGAGAGCATTTTTTTTAAGAGTGAGAGGTAAAATTTTTTAAAGGGTCATGATGGCGACCTTTTTCACAGAGTAGATGGTGTCAGCGGACGTGATAAACACTGTGACAGTTACAAAATGTTAAAAGTATCTGGATGGGCATATGAGCAGGAAAGTTTGAGAGAGATAAGGGCCAAATGGTAAATAATGGGGTAGTTGGGCAAATGGTTCCGTTTCCCTGCTGCACATGTCTGTGATTCTCTGGCTCTGGATCTGCAGCATTGTGAGTACCAGTGAAATACTATGGCTCTCAATCTGCATGTCAAACTAAATCATTTAGATACATCAGAATTCGTAGAGTTCCCAATAAGAACCTTTGGGGACAACCATTAGAAACGGCCCTTCAGAAAACAACTACCCTTCTACAGTCATCCTCTTCCTTACTTGGATAACCCAATTGTGTTTCCATGCGGCAACGTCACTATGGATCCCACGCATCCTCAGATTCTGGATGAGTCCACCAGGTGGTATCTTTTCAAAGCACTTAGTAAAATCCACTGAAGTAAAATACTCTGCTCTACCGTTATCGATCATCTTTCTGATCTCCTCAAAAAAGTCAATTATGTCAGCAAAACATGACTTGTACTGCACGAATGCAGGTTGACTGCCCCGAATGAGGCCAATCTTTTCCAAATGTGTGTGAAGCCTACTGCAAAGAATTCACTCCAAAATCTTCTCAAACACTGATGTGAGACTGACTGGTTTATAGTTTCCTGTATTACCTCGATTTCCCTTCTTGAATACAGGAAAAGCAATAACTATTCGCCAGTCGTCCGTGATCTCTCACATGGTTAGCGATAAAACAAAGCTCTTGTTCCAAGCCCAATCATTTCTCTTCCCTCTCTCAAATAACTGTGGTAGATATATTCAAGCTCTGGCAACTTATCCATCTTAATGTTTCTCAAGAGATTCAAAACCACATCTTTGTTGATCACACTGTGCCCTGGCATATCTGTATACTCCACACGTATTTCATTATCCTGCACATTCTTTTCATGTGTGAATGCCGATGCAAAGTATTCATCAGTATCTCATCCACATCCTCTGCATACAAGCACATGTTCCCCCCATTATTTTTCTTTGTCCATTTCCTTCCTAGTTATACTCCTGATTTTAATGTTAGCATGTAATGTCTTGGAACTTCCCTTTACTCTGCCTAGTGCATTTCATCGCCCTTTCTGGCTCCCCTGAATCCCTGCTTTAGTACGTTCTTGCCTTCCTTAAATTCTTCATTGGTCTTTTCCAACTTATGTTTCCTAAAACTTCCGTATGCTTCCCCCCACCCACTTGACTGTATTCAGAATCTCACTCGTTATCCAAGTGTCCCTTACATTGCTTTCCTTGCTTTTCATTCATCCACTACACTATTGTTGCCAATATCTCGGCAAGTACCTTCAGACAGAAGCATTGTATTTCCCATGACCTGCTCTGTCTCCAGCTGTGACTCCAGACGCACAGCTCTGTGGTTAACCTGACATGTTCTGTCTGTCCTGATGACTGAAGATCTCCAGCTCTGCGGTTAGCACTCACCTGTTCTACAACTGCATGTGACTCTTGACCAACAGCACTGCAGTAGTGCCTAATCTGCTTTTACTCGACATGTGATTATCAGTGACCTATCTGGCTCTGCACGTAACTTCAGACACAAAACGTTTTGTTAAGCACTGGCATTGTCTCTCTCTACAAGTGACACCAGATCGCCCGTAATATAATTGCCACTGACATGCTGTGTCTCTTCATATGACTACTGGTCGAATGTACGGGGGTTATCATTTACTTGTGGTATCTCTGCATTAAACTCCAGCCACACAGTACCTTAGTTTCACTTCTCTGCTCTGCCTCCAAAGATGACTTGATACACAGCAATCTTGCTATTTTTGATCTGCTGTGAGTATACATGTCACTGCTATCCCACAGCACGATTGTTATTACTGATGTGCTCTGGCTCTGCATGCGACTTCAGACCCTTATCATGTGGTTGCTTTTGATCTATACTTATGAGGGCAGCACTTTTTTTTTACCAACATTCTTGTCTGGGTAGATTTATGAATCCAGAACCATAGATCCATTTACCTACTCTGTCTATACTTCGTAACTTAATGCGAACAGCAATGCGATAAATATAGATCTGCTCATCCTTTCAATCGAATCCATAGGCACAGCGCTTTGGGTACTATTGACCTGCCCTGTCCCTATATTTAACTCCAGACTCACAACGTAATTCTGACCTTGACCTCGTCTGCTGCTCCACGTGAAGACAGACACACTTCAACAGCGTTATCACTGACCTGCGAATGGAATGTTGGCCTTTCTTTCAAATGGAATATAGCAAATGATTTCACCAAGCGCATTCTATTTTGGGCCAACTGCTGCACCTATGAAACTGATATACTCTGTTCTTAGACAAGGCACTATGGGAAAAATATTTTCCTAATCTATTCCTCTCCTAATTTCCCACTCCTCCTCAGCATTCTGGACTCCAAAGAGAACAAATCCAGCCTTCCGAGTCACTCGTCATAACTGAGAGTTCCATCCCAAGTAACATCATGCTGAATCTCGTCTCTTTTGTCTGCGGTGGAAGCAGGACTTTCCAATAGTGTGGTGAGCAGAGCTACACTCAGTATTCCCAATATGGTTGATGAAATCATAAACAATTCTGTAAGCAGACTTCCTTGCTCCCAATTTGAAATGACTAAAATGTGAAAACAACCCGCATGCCCTCCGTATGACCCTGTCTACAGGCGTTCACATCTTCAGAGATCTACTAACTTGCACATCAAGTTTCCACCGTTCCTCAATACGTCATGGGGCCAAATATACATTTTGATCATCCTTACCCAATTAGACTTCAAAATGCATCAACTCATACCCGTTGCGATTAAATTCTATCTGTCATAGATATCTGCGAATTGATAAAATGAGCATCATCAAACTCAAAACTAAGACTCCCTTGATCACGATCCACAGCATTACCGAATTCGAATCCTTTACTAACTTTGTACTTATCGCTTTTACTTTCTCATCAAATTTGTGAATGCATGTTCATATTCAAGAAATAGACGTTCATTACTTTAGAGGAAGGAGCTGACCATGTAAAAGATTATGAGTGCTTGGAATTACTTTTGTTAAGAGGTAATGAACGCAAATAATTTCAATTTTGTTTTCATGCTGACGTCGACATATTGTCAATCATTGAGAGGTGAAAACTACTCAACGAATACGTAAGAAAACATACTTGACGAATACAATAAAAACAGCCACGACCTTTTTGCATAGAAAATGAAAGAACTGTGAATGCTGCATACAAAAAAAGGGAAAAAAAACAGCAATCGCCAGAAATGTTCAGCAGGTCTGGCAGCATTTGTGGATACAAATCAGATTTAAACTTTCGAGGCGAGCGACCTTTCCTCAGAACTGTGGTGCCTTTCCCAGTTCTGAGGAAGGATCATTTGAATTGAAAAGGTGATACTGATTACCCCTCACGAATGCTGTCAAATCTGCTGAACTTTGTCAGCTCTTTCTGTTGGTCATGATCTCATTGATTTGAATTCTAGTAAGCTGGAATTGATGAAGCGCCTGCTCGTGCTCCTATTTGGTGTCTTCGGGTGACCACACATAGTACCCCTGACAGCCTCCAAGACCGATAAGTCGCGATTGTACATTGGAAGATTTCATTATTTTTTCTGCATACTCAGTGGTTCATTCACCTCATGATGCTTGCCAATCTTGGTAGATATTTCCCTTCATGTTTGATCAGTGTGGTTCACAAGTGATGCAACTGGTGTTCTCCTGCTTGTAGGCCAACAGGACGTGTGCATTTTGGCTCCTTCCCAGTGCAACTCCCATTTTTTTTCCAGTCTTTGAGTTCGGAGAGTGATGCATTGGGGATACACAAACATCCCTCTGTGTGCAACAGCACGCTCCCCTTCCCCCAAGTGAAGCGTGAACGATGAGCCAATGACATTGCCTGCGAGTTTCTATTTGTGTCTGTTGGAGCAGAGAATCAGAGAACCTCGGAGATTATCTTCAAGTCCTTTCAATAACTTGTGCCTTTCAATTTCAATGTGTGTCCCTTATTGGAATCAGGGGAGCAGCTGTTTTCTTTTCGCTCTGTCCGTGCTCCCCAAAAGCCTCTTCACATGAAACAGGCTTGCCCAATACTGCCTTCGCTCTAAAAAAAGCTATCCGTTTATGTCCAGCCTCTCTCCGAAGCTAAAGTGCTCCATTGAACAGGGAAAAGTACAACACAGGAACAGACCCTTCCGTGAGTCTGTCTGTGACGATCATGTACTCCTCTAATATAATGCCATCTGCCTTCCCATGATAAAGATCGCTATGTAGTCTACGTGTTCGTCCGTCTGTCTAATTGTCTATTAACCTTTGCTATTTTATCCAATTTTGTAACTTCCCTGGTAATTCCGGACATCTACCACACTCTCTATACAAACAAACGGTCTCATGCATATTCTTTCAAACATTTTCCACTGTGCCCGATATGAGGCTATACTGCAAACTTGGGTGTTGTATATATTTCTTTCAGATCGCCTCTCAAGCACAAATCATCCAAATTTCTCAAAAGGCTTTTGGTGACTCATCATCACCGATTCAAGCAACATTCTGGTAAAACTCTTTCTCAGGCGCTGCAAACCGTCCGGGTCTGCCCTACAATGTAGCGACCCGAACTACAAATGATCCTACAGTTGAGGCCACACCAAAGGCCCACACGGCAGCTCAGCTGCATCAGTGTGATGACCATCAATGCATCTTAATCATTTTATGACAACATCTTTACTCCCTGTCACTGGGACATTGATATGAAAGTTTGTGATTTCCACCCACACTGAGGGTCTGTCAACAAACCCTCGTCGACGATCTTACTTTTTACAGCTGTGATATTATCCCTGATTAGCAATGCCAATTATTCATTTCTTTTCCGCGCCACACACCCAATTCTTTTTGAAACAACTAAACGCTGGGAAATCCAACAAACGTTCCTGCCTCTTTGATATTCAATTGATCGTAATGGCCACAACATGACAGTTCCAAGAATTGATCCTGATTTGGAGTACTGAACGCTCATTCTTGATGCTTCTTGTCTTAAAGTTGACACATTTCAAGCCATCACACTGACTGCACCTTTACGCAATCTAGCGCCTGTCCCTTCTCACAGACCCTCTGCAAGCTGTATCTAGTGCATCACTGCCTATTGCAAAATTTCCTCCACAGTGCTGTTGCCAACACTACTGCTTATCTAGATTTAACTCTCCCAAAGCGCTCTCGCTAACCTCCTGTGGTACCCCTCCTGTTCAGTTGCAATCCATACTTCTTTTAAAGATCAGATCTTTCCAGAATGTATCCAATACGATATGGAAATTACACATTTATAGTAATCTTGTCTACGCTGACATTCAATCATGGCTGATAGATTGATCATTCCCTTTCTCTCGCTTTCCCCCATAACCTTTCATCCCCTTGATAATCAGGAAACCATCTGTCTCAGAATTAAATATACTCAAAGACCTGACTTGCAAAAACGTGCGTGGCAATAAATTCCATAGGTTCACCAATCTCTGCCTGAATACATTTCTCCTTATCTCGGATTTTAAAGTGCTTCCTTTCACACCCAGGCTGTGCTGTCGGGTCCTATTCTCTCCTATCAGTGGAAACATCTTCGCAAAATCCACTCTTATCTGCCCATTCAGTATTCTGCTTCTGCACTGCAGCGAATGTAAATGCAAATTTTCAATTGACCATCTCTCTGTCACCCTCGTGGGCTTGGGGAAAATGATCAGGACTTTGACCCAGTGAAGAAGGTGGTGAAATTTGGACAGAGTCTCTGAAAACCGAGGCAGTGAGATTGGGTAATTTGGGATATTTCAGAGCATGAGTACAGATGTTCATTATTTTAAGAAGTCAAGAACTCGGCCTTCTGAATTCCGTACTCATAGAAATCAGGTTCTCTTCTAGTTGTCTTTTTGTTGGTCTATTAGGCTCGCAACAACTCAGCTCCAGGGAGTTAGGACGGACCTTGTCCAGAAACGCTCCTCACAATGTCTGACCTGTGAGTCAGTCAGATATTTCATAGGTAAAACCTACGGACAATGTGCAGTGGAAACAGAATACGGAATCAAGAACTTCAAATCGATGTGAAACGAGTCGACAATCAAACCATGCAATTGAGACTGTCTTTGAATGGCAGAGATATGAATATAGAGACAGTGACCGAGGTTGAGTAGCAAGGACGACAGAAAGAGGAAAAGCAGAAAGCTGGACAGAGTGATGAACGAGAGGGCGAGAGTGTGGGACGCACGCAATGTCACAGCTACAAGGGAGAGAGAGAGAGCTAGAGGCGGTAAGTGAAAGAGATTGATACAGCTTATTACACTGAGTAAAACTAGATGAGAGAAAGTGAGTGGGACAATGCGAGCAAGGGTGACAAGCGACAGTGAGGGACATGAGAGAAAGGTATATATAGAAGCAGTCAGAATGAGAGTGACAGAAAAAATGAAAAAGAGATAGAATGAAGATCAAAGACAAATTGAGCAACACCTTGATGAAAGTAAAATGTATGAGAGAAATGAGGATGTGAAAGGCAGACCGGCAGTGATATAAAACAGAGTAAGATTAGAGCAGCATAGGTTCCCCACTCACTATCTGAAGACGTTTCTCATTATCACTATTCTAAAAGATCTTTCACTTACCCTCAAGCTGTACTTTAATATTCAATTCTCTCGTGCTAATGAATACATCTTCTCAGTATCCACTCAAACCAGACCATTCACTATTCTGCTTCTACACCATAGGGATTCTAAATGTAAAGCTTTTAATAGCCATCTCCCTGTCGCCCAGTGAGATTGGGAAAACGAACAGCAGTTTAACCCAGTGAAGGAGGTGATGAAATTTGGACAGAAACTCTGAAGTGCTGATGCAGTGTGCCGGCGAAATCCTGGGATATATCACAGAGTGGGTGTGCAATTTTCTGATTTCCAGTGGTCACAGATTCAGCCGGTAGTGATCCATCATAGCAGGAACGAGAGTGCACTAATCGTCTTATTGTAGTCTATTCGTCCAGAACTGCTCACCTCCGAGGATTTAGGACGGACCTTGCCCCGAATCGTTCCTCACAATAGGATCGCGTTGAACAGCACCACCCAAGATAAATCGGCTGACATCACCCGGTCACTTTAGAGTAAAGAAGGCGAAGCAGCGGATTTCATTCACAATGTGAGTGAGGAATGTGTTTCCGAGGAAAACCTGCTTGAATGGGAGCAGAATCCGGAATCAAAAACTAAAAATAGTTGTGAAGAGAGTAGACAAAGAAACCACACCGCTACAAGGAGAGAGTGAGAGAGACAGAGACAGAGACGAGAATTGGGAGGAAGTGAGTGTGTGTGTGCGTGTGTGTGTGTGTGTGTGTGTGAGTGTGTGTGTGTGTGTGTGTGTGTGTGTGTGTCAGCGGCAGAGAGGAATGGAGAGAGAGTGAGAGAGGCAGAGAGGGACGGATAGTGAAATAGAGAGCGCGACAACCAGGGAAAGACTGGCAGAAAATTGGAGAGAGTAAGAAAGGAAAGGGGAAGAGCGATTGGCAGAGAACGTCACGGATACAAGTGAGGCAGTGGGAGTGAGAGGCAGCAAGTGACAGGCAGTAAGGCATGTTGTTGCACGGTAAGTGAGACTGAGACGACACATAATGAGAGACAATGTATGTAAGGATGACAAGAGTCCGAGAGAGATGAGAGAATGAGATGTAAATATAAATCATCCTAGACACAGACAAAGTGAGAATGACAGAAAGAGTGACAGAGAGACAGTTTGAAAGACAAATATAGATTGAACAATATATAAATGAGAATAGAAGGAATGAGAGGATGTGTGAGAGAAATGACAGAGTGCAATGCAGACAGACAGGGACATAGAAACGGAGTAAGACATAAATGGGGGCAGCGAGAGAGTGAGTATTACATTAAAATGACAGGCAGAGTGATAATGATGAGAAGCTTTGACATAGAGAGACAGAAGTGCAGGCAAAAATAAAAGAGATAAAGAGAGCGACAGGACCATTTGCAAGGATACCAACCTAAGCATTAAGCTGACATTTGCTCTGCAGAAGAGACGCGCTCCAGTGGTCGGAAGGCAGACATGGACTCGGTCTGCAGCACTTCCAGGAGTTGATGGATACCCATCACTGTTCAGGGGCAGTTGGAGACAGTTCGAGATGGGCACGCACTGCTGGCCTTGCCAGTGACATTCCCATTCAAACATTTTTAAAAGTCGTTCAGCTGAAATGCTCCCGGTGTCAACGAAAAACAAATTCATCACACTGCGGCCTTTGTAATTTAAATATATATTTTACCTAAAAACCCCACAATACCAGGTTATAGTCAAAGATTTTTTTTTTAATATTAGATTACTTACAGTGTAGAAACAGGCCTTTAGGCCCAACAAGTCCACCCACAGAAGAGCAACCCACCCATACCCCTACATTTACTCCTTTACCTAACACTGCGGGTAGTATAGCATAGCCAATTTACCTGACCTACACATCTTTGTGACTATGGGAGGAAACCAGAACACCCGGAGGAAACCCACGCAGACACAGGGAGACAGGTCAGTCGCCTGAGTCGGTAATTGAACCCGCCTCTCTGGCGCTGTGAGGCAGCAGTGCTCACCACTGTGCCATTGTGCCGCCCAAGGAAGCATTGGCTTTCGGCGCGCTGTTCCTTCACGAGGTGCTTTATCTGGCCATCACTGTCTGAACCTGACTGGCTTCTGCTGTCTCACTGTTTGTGGAGCTTCTCACTGACTAACGCTGGTCTCCATTGTCCACAGGTGTCAAGAATCCTGCAATCTTTGTCAGGACAGTCAGCGTTAAAAGGTACTTTGAAACATTCAGCAAGTAAGTTAAAGATTCATGGCACCACAGCTCACTTTGTTGAACATAAACAAACATTATTGTGCAAATGCGAAGCGAAAGAAAGCATCCTTCTATAACACACTCCACCTTATCTGTGTAATGTTTTGAATTCAATTTCACATTCACAGACGAAGATTTTTAACACATGAAGTCGTGAAGACTCATTCACTTTCTGAAGGGATCAACCAAAACATATGTGATAGCCAACTGGAAGTTACTTCGACTCCTTCCCAGTTTTTCATTCTTATACCTGTGATTTCTCGAGCTTTATGTCTGAAAATGTTCCACTGTCTGTGTTGACACAGCCACCTGTCAAAAGACCTGCAATTCGTTCATGGCTGGCGACAATCTTCCATGGTTATGTTTTTCCGATGCATTTTTATGTTTGAGGGGCAAACATCTGGAGTGACTTTGCTGAAAATGCAACTGCTTCAGAATTGATTGCACCCATTTTAACTCGTGGTGATTGCGTTGGAAAGAACTGGCTACTCAGTAGCTTCTGTTTTTGATAGAACATTTTCCACTCTTACCAGCACTGATTTACTCCTTGATCACCAGGAATTTGCTTGAACGGTTCCACCCTTTGACAGTGAGAACGTACCATTGTCACTGACACAGTTACATCTTCAGTATTAATCTTTATGACCACCTTGTGGGAACACAGTTTGCGGACAAACGGCGTCTCCATAGTGTGAACTCGCTGTTGTGTGTGCAGGCTGGATCATGCAGTGAAGCGTTTCCCTCACTGGCTATTTTTTTGGCAATTGAGGGAATGTAGCTGAGGTTCTCGAGCTCAATTCCTGGAATGGCGGACTACCTTACGCTGAAAGATTGGAGCGACTGGGCTTGTGTACACTTGAGTTCAGAAGACTGAGAGGGGATTTGATTGAGACTACAAGATTATTAAAGGATTGGGCACTCCGGAGGCAGGGAACATGTTTCCCATGATGGGTAAGTGCCGAACCCGAGGACACAGCTTATAAATGCGAAGTAGACCATTTTTGACAGAGATGAGGAGAAACTTCTTCACCCAGAGAGTGGTGGCTGTGTGGAATGCTGTGCCACAGAGGGCAGTGGAGGCCCAGTCTCTGGATTCATTTAAGAAAGAGTTGGCTAGAGCTCTCAACGATAGTGTAATCAAGGGTTATGGAGATAAAGCCGGAACAGGATACTGATTAAGGGTGATCACCCATGATAATATTGCATGGTGATGCAGTCTCCAAGGTCCGAATGGCCTACTCCTGCACCTATTGTCTATTATCTATTGTCAGTGAAAGCAGATGAACGGACTGCCTGCAGTGCGAACTCAACGGTGTATCTGAAGGGGGGTAAATCTGTAAATCACTTCCCACACTGAGAGCAGGTGAATAGCTTCTCCCCAGTGTCAACCCGCTGGTGAATAAACAAAGCAGAGGATTGAGCAAATCCTTTCCAACAATCACAGCGGGTGTGCGGCCTTTCCCCAGGGTGACCTCGCTTGTATCTCATCACTTTAGCTGAACTGGTGAATTACTTCCCAAAATCAGATCCGGGAATGCACTCCTCCTGTTACAAACTTGCTTTAGTGTCAGCAGAGCGGATATATCACCGGGTCTCTTCGCACTGTCAGAGTTGCATGGTCTATCCACAGCGTGAACCTTCTGGTTTGTCAGCAGATTGGAGACAACACTGAATTCTATCTCACGCACAAAACAGGTGAAAGGCCTCTCCCCAGTGTGTCTCCACTCCTGAATCACAAGAGCGGATGGATAATAGAAACCCTTCCCACAATGCACACATTTCCCGGGTTTATCAATGCTGAAATTGTTTGCATTCTCTCTCCAGATTTAACAATCAGTTGAAGCCTCGTGCAAAGTAGAACACGTGAATAGTCTGTCTCTGTTGTGAATTGTGCAATTTTCTTCAAAGGCCGTTTCAAGTTTTTCTCACTCTCCGTGCACTAAAACACTCTCACAAGAATATGTATGTATCATAACGTATTTGTTAATCGTTCAAAGTAGACAGAACAGAGAATCATATCTCTCTCCACATGGAAAGGTCCATGATGTTCACATACTGACAAAACCAAGTGCTTTCAGATCTTGACGTGATGTTAATTTCTAATTTTTTTCGTCAAATACTGCCCTTTTATTATCCTGTAAAAACAGTTTAAAAACATATCAGTGCAAGATAACATTTCAAAAGAAAATCTTCTAAGTTGATGCAAAATCAGACCATTTGATAGATTCATGTTTACTGTTAGTGCAGCCTCGATGGGTCGAACAGCCATTATTAAACTGAATGGTCGAATGCTTGTGATCGAGTCTTTCAGATGTACAGCATGAAAACAAACCATTCGGTACAACTCATCCATGCTGAGCAGATATCCTCACCTAAAGTAATCCCATTTGCCAGCACTTGGCCCATATCCCTGTAACCCTTCCTATTCATGCCCCCATCCAGATTCCTATTAAATGCTGTAACTGTACCAGCCTCCACCACTTCATCTGGCAGCTTATTCCAATTACGCACCATCCTCTGTGTGAAAATGTTGTCCGTAAGATTCCCTTTTTGTCTTTCCCCTCTCACCCTAAACCTCTCGTTCTGCAGTTGCCAACCCCAGAGAAAACATTTTGTCTGTTTATCCTATTGATGCACACCCATGATTTTGTAAATTTCCATAATGTCACCCCTCATCTTCCGGCGCTCCAGGGAAAACACCCCCTGCCGATTTAGCCTCTCCCTATTGTTCAAAGCCTCCAAAGCTGGCAACATCCTTGTAAATCTTTTCTGAACCCTTTCAAGTTTCACAATGTCCTTCAGATAGGAAGAACAGAATTGCACTCAGTACTCCAAAAGTGGTCGAACCAATGTCCTGTAAAGCCGAAACATGACTTCCCAACTCCTGTACGCAATTCTCTGACCAACAAACGAATGAATACTAAATATTTTCTTCACTATTCTATCTATTTGCGACTGTACTTTCAAGGAACTATCAACTTGCACTCCAGCGTCTCTTTGTTCAGCAATAGTCCGGAGCACCTTACTGTGAAGTGTATAAGTCCTGCTGTCATTTTCTTTTCCAAAATACAGCACCTCGCATTTAACTAAATTAAAGTCCATTTGCTGCTCCTCAGCTCATTGGCCCATCTCAACTTCGCTTTCCACTATACCTCCAATTTAGTTGTCATCTGCTAATTATACCTACATTTACATTCAGCGAATTCTTATAAATGACAAAACTTAGTGGAACCACACCGATTCCTGTGGCACGCCACGAGTGACAAACCTCCAGTAAGATAACCAACCTCCACCACCATCATCTGTTTTGTCCCTTCAAGTCAGTTCTCCATCAAATTGATTGTTCTCCCTATATTCTATGAGATCTAGACGACCAACCAGTCTCCCATGGGGAACCTTGTCAAACTGAAGTCCGTATAGGTCATATCCACATCTCTGCCTTCATGAATCCTCTTCGTTACATCTTCAAAAAAACACAACCAAATTTGTGAGACATGATTTCTCACTCACAAAGCCGTATTGATTATCCAGAATCTGTACATGTGCATGCTGTCCTTCAGGATCCCCTCCAAAAACTTGGCCACAACCGACGGCATGCTCCCTGATCCATAGTTCCCTCGCTTATCCTTAACACCTTTCTTAAATAGTGGCATGATGTTAGCCAACTTCCAGTATTCCGGCACCACACTTGTGTCTATTGATGAGACAAATATCTCAGCAAAGTGTCCAGCAATCACTTCCCACAGATCTCTAGGGTATACCTGATCAGATCCTGGGAATTTGTCCACGTTTACGTGTTTTAAGGCATCCCGCACTTCCTGCTACGTAGTATGGACATTTTTCTCGATGTCATCATCTATTTCCGCACACTCTGTATCTTCTCCACAGTAAACACTGTTGCAACATACTCGGTCAGTACCTCCCCATCTCCTGCGGCTCCACTCATAGGCTGCCTTACTGATAACTGAAGGGCCCTGCTCTGTCCAAAGTTACCCTTTTGTCTTTAACGTGTTTTCAAAACACTTTGGATTCTCCTTAAATCAATTTACAAAAGCTAGTTCATTCCCTCTTTTTGCTCTTCTGGTTTCATCCTTAAGTTTTCTCCTACTGCGTTTTCTCTCTATCTCTCCTGTCTACATCCGATATATGCTTTCTTGTTTCTCTTAACCAAACCTTAATTTCTCTCGTCATCCAGGATTCCCTACATCTACTAGTCTTTGCTTTCATCCGACTGGAATATACTGCTTCTGGACTCTCGTTATCTCATTTCTGAAAGCTCCCCATTTTCCAGCTGTGCCTTTATCTCTTGATATCTCCCCTCCAACCCCTCAACCTCCAAATCAGCTTTTGTAAGTTTTTGCCTAACACCATCAAAATTATCCTTCTTCTGATGTTGAATTTAAACTTTCAGATCCAATCTGTTCTTTTCCGTCACTATTTTATAATTAATAGTGTTGCGGTTGCTGGCCTCAATGTGCTCCCCCGCTGATACCTCGGTCACGCCCCCGCCTTATTTACCAATCGTAGGTCATTTTTTTATTATCTCCAATAGGAGCATCTACATACTGAGTCAGAAAGCTTCCTTGTACAAAGTTAAATTATTGTCCAACTAAACCTGATGGCAATCCCAGTCTACATTTGGCCAGTTAAAATCCACTACCGCAACCACCCTGGAATATATAACGGAATCTCATTTCCCATTTGTTTCTCAATTTCCTGCTGACTATTACGGGGTGGATAATACAATTGCGATAAGGTAATCATCCCTTTCTTATTTCTCAGTTTCACCCCAAAACGCCCCTGGATGTATTCCCAGCAATATTTTCCCTATGTACAGCATTAATACTCTCCATTATCAAATTACCACTTCTCCCTCTCTGTCGCATTCTGCTCCACGCCCCATTCCCACCCCCCACCCCCATGCTTCATGGAACATGTTTATCCTGGAGCATTAAGCTGCCAGTCCTGTCCATCCCTGAGCCATATTTTGCAATTGCAATATATTCCAGTCCCACATTACTCACCTTGCCCTGAGTTCATCTGCCTTCCCTGATGGAATCTTGTATTGGAGTCGGACATTGTTCTCTGCTTTATTGATTCTTTCCCTGACTGTTTGATTTAGAACAAACAACGTTACAGCACATTACAGGCACTTCGACCCTCGATGTTGCGCCAGTCTGTGAAATTACTCTGCCGCCCACCTAACGTACTCTACTCCATTTAAATCCATATGTATGTCCAATGTATGCACTTAATGTCGGCGAGTCCGACGACTGCTACAGGGAGAAGTGTTGCAAGTACGCCCCTATTAATCTGAGAAAAGAAACCACTCCAAACCTTGTCCTGAAGCTGTCACTACTCAACTGAATGCTACGCTTCCTCGTGTTAGCCTTCACTATCCGAGGAAAAAGGCTCTCTCTCGCCAACCTATTTACCACTCCGAATATCTGGTTCGCCTCGATTGAGTCACATCTCAACTTTAATCTCTCCAATGAAAACTGCCTCAGTTCGCTCAACCTGTCCTCGCAGGATCTTCCCTCCGGACCAGGAAACATCCTCGTAAACCCTCTGAAGCCTTTTCAAAGCTTCCACATCCTTCTTAAAATGCAGTGACCAGAACTGCACACAATACTCCAGGTATGGCTTTACCAGTGTCTTGTACAGCTGAAGCATGACCACGTGGCGCAGGAATTCAATCCCCCTACCAATTTACCACATGATTTCTGCACTACATCTTTTAGTTAGTCCCCACGGCTGCTTCCAAATGTGAGTGGTGGAGGGAGTAGATGTGATGTTAATTAAGCAGGACTGCTCGTTGACAAGCTTCTTGAGTGCTGTTGGTACAGCACCCATCCAGGTAATTAGGGAATCACACTACGGAGAGGCAACAGCAAGACACAAGTATCTTCCATCTGTATTTGCCTGTCTCCATCTGGATCTTTTTTTCCCCCTGTCTGTCTCACAATCGCCAAATGACTTGAATTGCTCTCTTATACTATTTCCATCTCTCAGTCCTTGCTGTCTTAAACTCTCTCACAGATCCGCTTTGCGTGGGAAATCATGTCTCACAAACTTGATTGAGTTTTTTGAAGAAGTAACAAAGAACATTGATGAGTGCAAATCAGTAGATGTGATCTATATAGATTTCAATAAGGCATTCGACAAGGTTCCCTATAGGAGACTGATTAGCAAGGTTAGATCTCACGGAATACAGAGAGAACTAACCATTTGGATACAGAACTGGTTCAAAGGTAGAAGACAGAGGGTGGTGGTGGGTAGTTTTTCAGACTGGAGACCTGTGACCAGTGGAGTGCCACAAGGATCGGTGCTGGGCCCTCTACTTCTTGTCATTTACACAAGTGATTTTGATGCGACCATAAGAGGTACAGTTCGTAAGTTTGCAGACGACACTAAAATTGGAGGTGCATTGGACAGCGAAGAAGGTTACCTCAGATTACAACAGGATCTGGAGCAGATGGGACCATGGACTGAGAGTTGGCAGATGGAGTTTTATTCAGAAAATTGCGAACTGCTGCATTTTGGGAAAGCAAATTTAACAGGACTTATACACTTAATGGTAAGATCCTAGGGAGTGTTGCTGAACAAAGCGACCTTGGAATGCAGGTTAATAGCTCCTTGATAGTAGAGTCGCAAGTAGATAGGATCGTAAAGAAGACGTTTGGTATGCCTTCCTTTATTGGTCAGAGTATTGAGTACAGGAATTAGTAGGTCACGTTGCGGCTGTACAGAACATTGGTTAGGCCACATGTGGATTATTTGGTGCAATTCTGGTCTCCTTCCTGTCAGAAAGATGCTCTGCAACTTGAAAGGGTTCAGAAAAGATTTAAAAGTATGTTGCCAGGGCTGGAGGATCTGAGCTATAGGGAGAGGCTGTGCAGGCTGCGGCTATTTTACCTGGAGCGGCGGTGGCTGAGGGGTGACATTTTAGAGTCTTATACAATTATGAGGGGCATGGATTGAATAAATAGGCAAAATAGGCAAAACCCATGAAAATAACATCATTCAGCACTTCACACATGGAGCATCAGTAGCTGAGAACACATAAAACAGGTAGCAGCAAAGCACACAAGTCTGTGATATCTCTGTCCACCCCGAACTATCTCAATCAACAAGTGTCTCTTTCTCTTGTGTTCAATTTTTTTTATTTCCCCTCCTCTCCATCTGTCTTGATCTCTTTCACAGTCATTCTTCCTTTGCCTCATTGACCTTCTTTCTCTACCAGCTTTCTTTCTGCCTCATCATTTGTCACTGCCCTCTCACTGCCTCGAACTCAGTGCCTCTAGATCCTTTTCTGTCTCTCACACCTTCTGTCCATCCGTCTCCCATATCTATTTCACAGTATCGATCTCTCGATAAACAACAGAGTCATACGTTTCATGCCATGACCTCTCCTCGATGGCAAATTTTCACTCTTAGTTTCCCACATTTTCTCCATGATAGGTCATTCATTGTGAAATACATCAATAACATTTCAACGTGCCCTCACTGAGTTAATTGATCAGTCTACGCCATCTATCTCTGTTACCTCATTCACTATTCATTGATACACCATGACCCCAGTCCCAGAGCTTAAAAAGGATAGTGTATCTAACAGGCCGTGACTCCCAGTCCGAGAGGCGGAACAATGGTGAGGTTGTTCAGAACATTGGATAGCACTTTTGGAATACTGCGTGCAATTCCTGTCTCCTTCCAATTGGAAGGCTGTTGGAGTCGTCAAGTCATAAGGATGTGCAGCAAAGAAACAGACCCTTCAGTCCAACTTTCACTCAACAACCAGATATACGAACCTAATCTAGTCCCATTTGCCAGCAATGGGCCCACATCCTTCTTCATACTTCCTCCACTTCCTTCTTATATACCCGTCCAGATGCCTTTTAAGTGTTGCAATTGTACCAGCTTCCACAAATTCGCCTGGCAGCTCATTTCATCTAAGTACCACCCTCTGTGCGAAAACATTATCCCTTATGTCCCATTAATAACATTCCCATTTCATCCAAAGCCTACCCCATCTATTTCTGAACATACAACACCACACATTCCCCCCCCCCCCCATCTGGAAGAAAATACCTTGTCTATATATCCTATCGATGCCGCTCATGATTTTGCAAACCTCCATAAGGTCACCCCTCAGCCTCCGATGCACCAGGTGAAAGCAGCCCAGCTGATTCAGCATCGTCCTACACCACAAATCCTCCAAAACTGGCAACATCCTCGTAAAGCTTTTCTGAACTCTTTCAAATTTCACAACGTCCTTCCATTAGGAAGGAGACCAGAATTGCATGCAATATTCTAAAAGTGGCCTGACTAGTGTCCTGTATAGCTGCAGCATGACCTCCCAACTTCTATATTCAATGTTCTTACCAATAAAGGAAAGCATACCAAACGACTTCTTCACTATCCTATTTACCTGCAACTTTACTCTCAAGTAATTATGAACCTGCACTCCAAGGTCCCTTTGCTCAGTAACACACCCCAGGATCTTATCATGAAGTGCATAAATCCTGCTTGAATTGCTTTTGCAAAATGCATCACCTCGCATTTATCTCAATTAAACGCTATCTGCCACTCCTCAGCTCATTGGCCCATTTGATTACGACCCCATTGAATTCTCACGTTACCTACTTGGCTCTCCACTACACTTCGAAATTTGGTGTCATCTGCGAACTTAAAACTACATCTCGAATATTCCATGGTACATCCTTTCCATGCTCCTGTACCATCTGAGAAGCTTCACATGGGGCATGTGCAAGTGTAGACCGTCAGTGATATAATGGCGCATTCCCAAAGAATGTGTGGATTTCCGCTAATGGCAATCCTTCCTTAATTGAAAATCTCACTATGGTGTTTTACAGTGTTTTACACTTGTGATTTTCGTGTTGTCGACATGATGTTTCGACTATCCACGAGTGCATGGTGGAACTTGGAAGCTGGCAGAATTTAAATTCCGTTAATAGATCAGGAACTGAAAGCAAACCATCAGTGGTCGTAATCCGGGAGCAATCATGGTTTGCCCTGATAACGCATCGGGTTTGCTAATGTCCGTCAGGTCATCCTTTCCTGGTCTGGCCCACAGCCCCACAACAGTTTGATTGATTGTTAATGCTTCCTGAAGTGACTTGAGCAAATGACTCAGTTCCGGGGCAGTGGCATTTTTTTTTAATAAGCGGTAGCATTACAGCTGTACTTAGGAAGTATATTCCAGGAAATGCATCCAGGGAAATTATTGGGGTTGAACTGGGAAATAAGAAAGGGATGATCACCTTATTGGGTTTGGATTATAGAACTCTAATAATCAGTGGGAAATTGAGAAACACATTAGTAAGAATATTTCAGTTGTCCATAAGAATGACAGGGCGGTTATGATGAGGGGCATTTACTTTCCAAACATAGACTAGGACTGTGATAGTCCAAAGTGTTTAGATGGGCAAAAATTGTTAAGAGTTTAAGCGATTTTTTTCTGAGTCAGGATGTGAATGTACCAAGTAGAGAAGTGCAAAAACTGACCTGCTCTTGGGTAACAAAGCAGGGCAGGTGAGGGAGGTGTCAGTGGGGGAATAATGTGGTGCTAGAGACCGGAATCCTATTGCTTTTAAAATAGTGATGGAAAAGGAGAGACCAGATTTAACAGCTGAAGCCCTCAATTTCAGGAAGGCTAATTTTGGCGGGATTAGATCAGAACTTCCAAAAGCTGATTGGGAACAGATGTTCGCAGTTAATGGGAAAGCTGATAAATGGCAAGCTTTTATAAATGAATGGAAACTCTGGTATGTGAAAGGAATTTTGGATGACTGAAGACTTTGACGGTTTGGTTAATAACAAGAAGGAAGCATATGTCATTTACAGACAGGAGAGATCGAGTGAATCATTAGACGTGTGTAAAGGCAGTAGGAGAATCCTTAATAGGGAAATCAGGAAGGCAAAAAGGGAACATGAGATACCTTTGGCAAAAACGGTTATATAGAATCCAAAGTGTTTTTACAGATACTTTAAGGACAAAACAGTAACGAAGGAGAGAATAGGGTCCCTCAGTGGTCAGTAAGGCGGTCTTCGTGCGGAGCCATAGGAGATGGGGGAGATACTAAATATTTGGCGTCAGTGTTTACTGTAGGGAAGAACATGGAAGATATAGGACGTGGGGAAATGGATGATGACAACTCGAAAAATGTTCACGTTACAGTGGAGGAAATGTTGCATGTCTTAGAACGCATAAAAGTTGACAAATTCCCACGACCTGTTCACGTTCATCGAGATCTTTGGGAAGGTAGGGAAGTGATTGCTGGGCCTCTTAATGAGATACTTGTATCAACGATAGTCACAAGTGAGGTCCAACAAGACTGGAGGTTGGCTAACGTGATGCGATTATTTACGAAAGGTGGTAAGAACAAGCTAGGAAATTATAGACCAGTAAACCCTACATTGGTGGGGAGCAAGTTTTTTTTTAGATTAGACTTACAGTGTGGAAACAGGCCCTTCGGCCCAACAAGTCCACACCGACCCGCCGAAGCGCAACCCACCCATACCCCTACATTTACCCCTTACCTAACACTACGGGCAATTTAGCATAGCCAATTCACCTGACCCGCACATCTTTGTGACTGTGGGAGGAAACCGGAGCACCCGGAGGAAACCCACGCAGACACGGGGAGAACGTGCAAACTCCACACAGTCAGTCGCCTGAGTCGGGAATTGAACCCGGGTCTACAGGCGCTGTGAGGCAGCAGTGCTAACCACTGTGCCACCGTGCCGCCCAAGTTGTTGGAGAGAATCATGGCGGACATGATTTACATATGTTTGGATAGACAAGGACTGATTAATGGTAGTCAACATGGTTTTGAGCAAGGGAAATCATGTATCACGGACATGATTCAGGTTATTTTGAATAGATAACAAGGAGGTTTGATGAGGGAAGAGCGGTGAACGTGACCAATGTCATTAGAAATGTGTTCGACAAGTCCCCATGGGAGGATGGTTAGCATGGTTTCATCTCATGGAATACAATGAGAACTAGCCATTTGGTACAGAACCGTCTCCAAAGTAGAAGACAAAGGGTGCTGGTGGAGTGTTGTTTTTCAGGCTGAACGTCTGTGACCAGTGGAGTGCCACAAATATCGGTGCTGGGTCCACTACTTTTCTTTATTTGCAGAAATGACTTGTATATGAACATAAAAGGTATATTGGTAATTTTGTAGACATCAAAATTGGAGGTATTGTGGACAGCGAAGATGCGTACCTCAAATTACAAGGGGATCTTGACCAGATGGGCAAATTGGCTGAGGAATGGCAAATGGAGTTCAACTTAGTTCAATACGAGGTGCTAGTCCAGAACTAGAGGACAAAGTTTTAGGGTGAAAGAGGAATGGTGCAAAAGGAGCAACATTTTTCATGCAGAGGGTGGTGTGTGTGTATGGAATGAGCTGCCAGAGGAAGTGGTGGAGGCTGGTTCTTTTGCAACATTAGAAAGACATCTGGATGGGCATATAAATAGGAAGGGTTGGAGGGATATGGGCCGGGTGCTGGCAGGTGTGCCTAGCTTGGTTTGGGATATCTGGTCAGCATTGGCGAGTTGGCTGAAGGGTCTATTTCCATGCTGTACATCTCTATGACTTGATGACAACCAAGTCATTGCCATAAATGACAAAAAGTATTGGATCCAACACTGTTTTATTTGTTTTGAGCTGAAATCCTTTGATGTGAATCAATAAACAACAGTTCAAGGATTGTAATATCCTGTACCATTTTCCAGACTTTTTAAAAAATTTTCATGCCTGAACACTTACAACAACCGAACAGTTTCACTGTCAGGTCTCAAGAGTGGAGCAGGGCAGAAGCATGGGGAAGAAAGCTCCAATAGGGTGGGCTCCGGTGCGCGGAGGCGAGAAAGGACATTCCTCTGAAGGTACATCTCCAAAGACTTCACCAATCTCATATAGTTTTCATTCATGGGATATGGTTGGTGCTGGCCGGTCTCCCGTCCCTCGTTGCCCCTCCTCCGAAGGTTGGGTGGAGGTAATGGTAAGTTGTTCCTAGAACCTCGACAGACTGTGTCGTGTAGGCAGACCCACAATAAACTATGAAGCAGGGAATTCCAGGACTTTGACTCAGCGACACTGAAGGAATGGTTGCGATCAGTGGTACGTCAGTCCTCTTCAATGATGAAAACAAACTGAGGAACACACTGAGATCTAACGGGCACATAGCAAGCTCTGGGTGTGATACTTCAATGTTCATCACATAAAGAATCTCACAGGAAAACCACTGACTGAGCAGTCTGAGAGATAAAAGGCAGAACATTTAGACTACGAAAAGTGATTAGTAGGTCATCAAATGGAAGCATCTTAAATGAACTGAATATGAACCACCCTACCTGTCACAGATAGATCTGTCCGCATTGGTATTTCTAGGAGAGTCCAGCGCACAGGCATGACAGAGGTGCATTCCCACACATCATAAAGATGCCTTCTATTCTGTTATGTGGCACTACTGCTGGCAAAGTTTGACGTACCTCTCAAGAATCCAGCAACTCCAAACTGAACATCTATGAGGGAACTGTGGCCCTTCAGCAGCAGCAGAACTGTAGCCAAACATTAACATTTAGCTGAGAAATAAAGCTGATTTTCTTATGTCAGAGGATGCATCCAGAATTACTCACTTCAGTGGCTGTCAAAGTTTGGTTATTATGTGAATTCGTAGACACTTTCTCTTAAATGAGCAAGCGATTCAAGAGCCACGGGGAAAATACGTGGGAAAGTGAACCTGAGGATTATTAGCTTAGTCATGATTTTTTTTGACAGAGCAGAGTTGTTTGGCTGAATCGTCTTCATTCCCCACGTCTTGTTGTCTTGGTGTCGAAAATTATGTTTACGTGGTGATGGGCGATCTGCTGCTTAGTTTTTGGGCTGTTCATTGAGAGGAGGATTCTGAATTCTGTCGAGCGGCTAATCATTTGTGCAGACAGAGGGTGGTGCGTGTATACAATGAGCTGCCAGAGGAAGTGATGGAGGCTGGTCCAATTACTGCATTTAAAAGGTATCTGGATAGGGACATTAATAGGAAGAGTTTAGAGGGATATATGCTAAATTCTGACAATTGGACGTAGATTTATTTAGAATATCTTGTCGGCATGGATGAAGTATGTTTTTCCATGTTATCAGTCTCGATCATTGTAGCAAATCTATTAGGAAATGAAGGTTTAAAGGACCAGAATAATATGAGAAAGATTATAATAATATCAGGGTCAAGCATTCTTATCCTGGTCTAGAAATATCGAATTCATAAGCAAAAAGTTTTTTGTGAGACTGGGCTGGGCTTTCCCACAGAATGTCTTTGTGCTGTTAATTCTCTTGGCCGCAGGATGATGTGCTGATTCTCCTGCCAGTGTCACATGTCCTCTCATCATTTCCGTCTTTCAAAAAGTTACTGCGAGAGGTTTTTCGCAGGTGAGTGGGTCAATTTGAAATTGGGATGCCTTTGAAAATGAGATGAAAAGAATCCAGAGACAGTGCATTCTTGACAGAGTGAATGGCAAGGCTGGCAGGTTGAAGGAATGCTGGAAGACTAGAGAAATTCAGGCTCTGGTAAAGAAAAAGAAGGAGGCTTTTGTCAATTATGGACATCTGAGTGTGAATGAATCCAAAAGGAGTATAACTGGAATCATAGAATTTCAAGTGGAAAATCAGGAGGTATAACGGGGACATGAGGAAACCTTTTTGAATATGGTTAAGGCGAATCAAAAGAAATTCCACAATTACGTTGAGGACAAAAGAGTGGCGAGGGAGAGAAGAGATGCCTCCCCCTTACTCTCCTATCCCCCAAAAGGTCAACAAGGCCAAGTGGGATGTGGAGAACTTATGGAGACAGGCAAGTGTTCCACATCAGTATTTATTGTTAAGAAGGAAATGAAAGCAAAATAACTTGGAGAAATGTATAGTCACATCTCGAAAAGGATCCATTTTCCCTAGAAGAAGGTGCTGGACATCTTAAAATGAATAAAGCGGACTGAAGCCCCGGGACATGATCAGATTAATGCCAGAAACTTGTCGGAAATTAGAGAAGTGATTGTTGTACCCCTTGCTGAGGTATTCGTTACATCGATCACAACAGGTGAGGCGCTGGAAGATTGGAGATTTGCTAACGTAATGTCAATACTTCAGAAAGTTGGTAACGAAAAAGCAGGAAAATAGACACCAGTAAACCTGATCTCAGTATTCGGTACGTCGTTGGAAGGAATCCTTTGGTATAGAATGTACATGTGTTTGGATAGCCATGGACTACTTAGGAGCAGTCCACGTAGTCGTTATGCATGCGAAATCATGTCTCATGACTTGATAGAATTTTTGAAGAAGTGCTAATCAAGAGTGATAGAGGCGGAGCAAGTCATCTGGTCCAAATGGACGACAGCAATGTTTTGGGGAAGGTTCTGCGTGGCAGACCGGACAGCAAGATTTGATCACATAGAATCCAGGAGGGCGAACTTTTTGGATATATATTGCCTTGGCAATGGCTGATAGGATGGTGGTGGAAGGTTCTATTTCAGACTGGAAGCCTGAGACAAGCGGAATGCCAGTTTAACCCTGACTTATCACCACAGGTTCTGCCAGACCTGATGAGATTAGATTAGATTAAATGCAGTGAGAAAACAGGCCCTTCACCCCAACAAGTCCACACCGATTCGCTGAAGAGAAACTCACCCGCACCCATTCACCTTCCTTTACCCTGACTAATGCACCTTACACTACGGGCAATTTAGCATGGCCAATTCACCTAAACTGCACTTTTTTTTGGAATGTGGGAGGAAATCGCGGCACCGGGATGACACCCACGCAGACAAGGGCAGAAAGTGCAAACTCCAAGCAAACAGTTGCCTGAGGCGTGGATTGAACCCTAGTCCTTGGTGCTGTGAGGCATCAGTGCTAACCACTGTGCCACCGTGCCGCACAACTTTATCTTTGGAGCGAATTTTGTCTGTGTTGTTGGCAAAGGAGCTGAATGAATTAAGAATATCTGGGAAAGAGCAAGTTGGACACAGAAGTGTCCGTTTCCATGCCTTAAAATTATATATCTCTGTACTTTTATAACTCATTGTTATTCCTCCAGTTCAGATCCAGCAACAGGCACCGTCTTGATTGATTGATTGATTGTCACGTCGACAGAAGTTAACTGAAAGGTTTGTATTTATGAGCAGTATAGACAGATGACAGTAAGCGAGGTTGTCCATCTCATGGAGACCTGCAGAGAGACACATAGGTGACATTATACATTTTACACACATTCGGCCAGCACAACACTTGCATTATCATCATTAATTGAGGGCAGGGAGTGCTTTCAACACTGTAACGCAGCCAGGAAAACTTTGTTCCGGAAGCTGCTCGTGTGTGTGTGTGTGTGTATGAGAGAGAGAGAGAGAGAGAGCGAGAGAGAGAGAGAGTGCGTGTGTTCAGGTCTCTGTATCTTCTGCCTAACTGAAGAGATTGGAGGAGGTGATTACTTCCGTGCAATTGTTCTTTGATTATGTTGGCAGCATTTTCATGGCAGCAAGCCATGTAGACAGTGTAAATGGATGGAACGCAGGTTTCCTTGAGGCTGTGGTCTGAACACCTCACTTTCTGTACCTTCATGCTGTCCAAAACTAGGAGGGAGCACTTTGGAATCGCGATCGTCTGAATGACTGGAGATGGAGAATTAACACACAGGAAGACGCTGACGTTACAATGAATTTCATATGCCCTGGTCCCTCTTTTCAGAGGTTTCCACAAACTGTACCTATGTTTGAAGACTCCATAGGATTATGAGAATAAAAGCTTTTATTTTACCATCCACTGCCTCGGCCCAGCTGTCACTGTAATCAATTTGTACAGAGATTTTAATCATTGAAAAATACACGTATATCTTTCTTACTTTTAAAATGTCGAGTCCATTGTATGGTAGTTCCACTTTATCATCCAGTGCTCCATCGGTCAATTTTCGAAGCAGCTGCTTTTGTAAACCAGGCAGATCATTGAAGAAGGGGTTGAATTCGTGAACAAGAAAGCTGACAGATATGATAACTACAACGTAGGGTCCACACGTTTCAAACAAAGAGGCATTGCTCGCACTCGTGTGCATGTGAACAACTCATGGAGCTAAATTTTACACATTACGAAAGCAAAGGTTGTAGTGGGGAACCGCCCTTTTACATCCTGTCCCATGTGAATCCAGAAACATAACTGAGAGAAAATGCGGCTATAATAACTTTATTCAAAAGCGAGTTGAATAAGCAGCTAGGGGGTAAAGTTCAGGAAAAAAAGATGAAAGTGAGTGAATGAGCTCAGCTGAGTGAAACCCGCAGAGAACTGCGAATGACAGTACACACTGAATAGTCACTTGCTGGGCTTCGACAATCTTAATGGGTTTATCTTAGGGTTCTGATTTGTTTAACTCAATTAGTTAGGTCCAGTACTAGAAAAGTGCAAATGATTAATCTCGAACTCATATTGTAGGTTAGCAGTTACCAGGTGTGAAGACATTCTTGAACAGATCAGGTAAAGGTGAGTACTGCAGATGCTGAAGATATCCAGAATCTGTTTTCCAGCATCTGCAGTCATTGTTTATCCCCTGCTAGAGATGAGAGGCGAGAGTGTGGTGCTGGAAAAGCACAGAGGTTCAGGCAGCAAGGAGGAGCAGGAAAATCGACGTTTCGGTCAAACGGCATTCATCAGAAATCAGACGAAGATCTTTTGTCCGAACTGTCAATTGTCCTGACCTATTATGCTTTTCCAGCACCACACTCTCGACTTCAAACTGATCAAACATGGCCATTTCGAGGGTTTCATGCTCTAACTAAATCTCAACACCCTGTGTTTTTCATCAAGAGAGGATGTAACGCATGTTGTAATCTGTTTACTCAAACTCTACCAAATGAAAAAAAAACACTTCTTTGTCCCGATGGATGCTCCTGAAAGTATAAAATGAATGCACTGGTTTGGAACATTTCAGAATTGAACTTGAAAAATTGTCTGCAGTGCAAAACAACACAACACGTTCACAGAGAAAATGCATAGTACTGTGCGAGCTGTCAGGAAAATGTTTTATGCGATCCTTACCATAATAGGCATTCCTGGTAAGTGTTTATAAGGCTTGAAATTGATTAATCCTGTATATGCTTTAGTTTTTGATATGCACGGTGACTTCAGATACCATCTGACAGTTATTCTAATACTGACACCATAATATTATTGCTGGTACCAAAATTTCATTTTTATCTGTACAATGCTTTTTTTAATTGCTGAAAATGCCTGTTTGTTTAATTCTTTCTCCCGCACAGAGATGTGAGTCTGCGAATGTGTGTGTCAGTTGTGTAAGTGTGTGTGTGTGTGAGAGAGAGAGAGAGACAGAGACAGAAACTGTGAGAGATCTGTCCTGTTATGCTCAAGACAGGAAAGGGGAAACCCCTTGATAGTAGGTATTCTTGGAGATTATAAATGTTAGATTGTACTTTCCGCCATGAAAAATAGATAACCACATGTAACACCACTTGCTTTTTTGTTACTGAGAGAAATTATGCGTTAGCTTTGTTCTTGTGTGGAGGATTTCATTCAGTTTCACACGTAATTTACTTTGAATCTAATTAGATGCAGTGATTTATTGACAGCACTTTCTCATCTTTATTAATCTTCTTTCTGTTGAACAATTTAAATAGAATCGGATGTCACATGTCCTGCTTAAGTAAAGAATTTATATCAAGACGCAGAGATAAACACAGATGATTAACATTTTCAATACACATCGTGGGAAAAGATCAGGATATAAAGTAGACAATGACATTTTCTGAACCATAATCAATTTCTCATCACTTATCTCGATGTCTCCATATGGTTCCAAAGCCATTTCCCTCGCTTTTCTCATAGTTGCCGATCTCTAATTCTTCCATCAATTTCAAAGGGATCTCGCATCACTCAGGAGTAAATCAATCTATTTTCTCTTTTTGGTGCTTTATTATTTTTGTTTGATTGTGTACTGCGGCATAAAGGCAGATTATGGCACTCCCACAATTTGTCCATCTTCCGTGTTCAAACCAGATTATCGCCTAAAGGTCTCTCTTGAATGTTGCACAAAGTTCTCAAAGTACAGAATAATGGTAACGTCTGTTCAGTGTTCACCAATTCATATTACCTTCCTGTTATGGAATTATGCATGTACAGGAGAAGTTAGACCATCAATGCATCATAAGTGTATGTTCTGCTGCTTTGAAGATTACAAATCTTCCAGCTCAGTGAGTAAACTTATATCCAAAACAGACACGGAAACAACAATACTGGCCAAGGGAATCAACTACAACCACAGGGACGCCAAGACAGCAGACATCCTAGCAGCACGAGAATGCACTCTCAGGAACAATGGACTGACAGAAGAGACACAACAAACAGTGAGACGAAGTATCGTACCTTTGACAACAAGGAAAAGACAAACACTTAACCTCAACACCAAGGAGAGGGAAGTACCAAAATCACTAAGAAACGATGAGAACATAATCATGCTACCAGCAGACAAAGACAGAATGACGATCATCCTTGACAGAGCAGAGTGCAGCCAAAAAGAGCAACAACTACTTGCAGATACCAACACCTACCAAAAGAGGGAGGTTGACACCGTCCCACAGCTCACCAATAGGAGAAACAACACACTGAGAAATCTACAAAAAAAAACGAACAAATAACCATGTTTGATCTGCAAAAAAATGAAACCTGAAATCAACAACACACACAGATGCTATGGACTACTGAAAGTGCACAAAACAGACATCCCATTCAGACCAATGGTATCACTACCAGGGACACCATCACACAAACTGGCTGAAGAAGTACAGCATAAATTGAAACACCTGATCAGCCGATCCAGACACTTATACAGTCAACATATTGAATTCTTGAACATCATCAGAAATATAAATCTAGACATGGAAGAAGCTATGGTCTCATTCGATGCAACGGCACTGTTCACCTCTGTCGACAAAACCCTAGCCAGAGAAACGATAGCCAACCTGCTGGACGCACAGAACAGAACAGACAACAGGATGGTGACAACAGACAACAAATACTGCATACTCAAGCATAGGACCTGTGCCTCACAACACACTTCACATTCAACAACCAAATATATGAACAAATCAACGGCACACTCATGGGCTTACCCATCTCTGGACTCAGAGCAGAAGCGGTAATGCAAAGATTAGAACAAACAGTATTTCCACAAATTCAACGCAAACTCTGGATCAGGTATATGGATGACACCTTTGTCATCGTTTAAAAACACAGAAGTGTGAACATACACCGGATCATCAAAGCCGCACTCACAGGAATCCGATTTACCAGAAAGGAAGAAAATGACAACCAACTCCCATTCTTGGACGTGATGATACAGAGAACAATGAACGGAGATTTCACCACAAAGGTATACAGAAAATCGACAGAAAAAGACCAAGTCTTGAACTACGAAAGCAACCGTTCCAACACACACAAAAGAAGTTGCATCAAGACACTGTTCAAAAGGGCCACACACACTGCAATGCACCAGAACTACAAAAAGAGGAAGAAGAACACCTCTATAATGTATTCGCCAAAAACGGATACCCGCGCAATTTTATCAACAGATGCCTAAGGGAAAACAACAGAACGAGGACATGCCGCAACCAAAAGGATTAGCCACACTGCCTTACATCAAAAACATTTCTGAACTGACAGACAGACAGACTAATGCGACCACAAGGACTCATAACAACACACAAACCAACAGCCACTCTCAGACACCAACTAACCAGAACGAAGGATCCAATACCCAGCATGAGCAAAACCAACGTAGTGTACAAAATCCCATTCAAGAACTGCACAAAACACTACATAGGACAAACAGAGAGACAGCTAACGATCCGTATCCATGAAGACCAACTAGCCACGAAACGACACGACCAGCTCTCCTGAGTAGCCACACATGCAGATAACAAGCAACACGGGTTCGACTGGGACAACACAACTATGATAGGACAAGCAAAACAGAGAACAGCCAGGGAATTCCTAGAGGCATGGCACACAGATTCAATCAACAAGCACATCGACCTGGACCCAATATACCGACCACTGCAACAGACAGCTGGAACTGACAAACGGAAGCGGCAGAGACAAACCACTACAGATGCCAGAGGAAACATCACAGGAGGGTCCAAAGCATTGAGGATCTCATTTCGACAGGGGACCAAACGTCTGCAACACAAATTCCCACCTCGGTGAACAGAACCACAACAACGAGCCCCCGAGTTACAAATCTTTTCACAAACTTTATTACAATCACAAATTTGTTTCATAGTCCACAGTGGGTGCACTAGATGAATTAATATGTCCACGCTCATAGTGTGTGGCTTCTGGAAAAATCTGTTTTGATTACAAGTGTACTGTCCCATCGAACGCATTTTTTCGGAACTTAAATCACTTTGTATCTGTTTCCAGAACAATGGCGACTCGTCCGAGGTGGATGGGCTCAGGTCACACCAGAAAATACTTAGCATACGATAATGATCCAATCATCAGAGCAGTTCTTACTTGGAAGACCATTTTTTCTTTCCCAGCTTCCTCACTCAACTGTGTTCTCACGGGGCAGCACAGCGCCAAGTATGCGGGTTTGATTCCAGCTTGTCAGACTGTCTGTGTGCAGTTTGCGCATTCTCCCCGTGTCTGCATGCATTTCTTCTGGGTGCCCCAATCTCCTCTCATGGTCCAGAGATGTGCGGGTTAGGAGGATTGACCATGTTGACGAGGACAATACATTCTCTACTGTGTGGAATAAAGGGCCATCAGCCTATCAAGTCAAAACCAACTCTCGAAGGTTAACCCACCCAGACCCATTCCCAATCCCATTATCCTATATTCAGCTCTGACGAATGAACCGAAGGCACACATATGTGATCACTATAGGCAGCTGATCATGGCCAGTTCACCCGAACCTGCACATCGTTGGCCTGTGGGAGGAAACCAGAGTACCCGGAGTTAAACTGTACAGACACGGGGAGGATGAGCAAACTAAACACAGACAGTCGCCGAGGTTGGAATCAAACTCAGGTCTCTGGTGCTGTGCTAACCCTACAGAACAGACTTGAATGAATGAGTTGGAAAAGAAAAGTGTTCTGCAAGATAGGCAGTGCTCAGATAATTGTATCATTGCTTGTGCTCAATATTTTCTGTAATGAACTGACCTCGCACTGTAAGGCGGAAGTGCTAAACACTGAGCCTTCGTGTTCAGGGATGAGCACGGTGGGTGAAATTTCCATGGGAGATGCGAGATTACCGGATAGGCAGGGAAAAATCTCGTGTGTTTACACGGATGGGGGCTCTGGAAGGCATGTTATTCCGAGGGTCAGTTCAACATTGATGAGCTGAGCAGACTCTGTAGCTATTCAATGATTCTTTTGACATAAAAATATTCAGACCTTCATGTCACTATATTCGTCGAAATCCCGAGTTCCAAGTCTGAAAGAAAATGAATGCAGCCACAGTTACTTGCCTTAGCCTAGTTAGGGTTAAAATTGTGAAAAAGGACCTATTTACATGTTTTTAACCAAATCTCAGCGCATACTAACTCCACACGAAAATAAGCAAAATTGTGACCCTTCAGCCTATTTCCTCTTACAGCAAATCTCCTGGCATTTGTGATCCTATCCCAGGGAAAGTGTGGAATCTCCAAATGCACCACTCGTTACTTGGTAGCCATGGCAATGGCGGATCTACTGACGATTATCACTGAGGTCATGCTTCTCCGAATCAATTGGTATTATTTCCCGATGCCTCTCCTGAAACTCACTGCTGTGTGTAAAGTTAACTACCTCCTGGCTCGATTAGCAATGGATTGTTCAGTCTGGTTCACTATCGCCTTCACCTTTGATCGATTTATTGCAATTTGTTGCGCGAGGCTTAAAATTAAATATTGCACCACCAAAACTGCAACAGCAGTTCTTGCAACAATCAGTATATTTTTTGGTTTAAAAAACATACCCATTTACTTTCGATTTAAGTCTAGACGAATTATTAACAACGTTCCTCTGTATTGTTCTGACAAACGAAGCTATTTCACTGACCCGAGATGGAATGCATTTAGAATGATTGATAAGGTTTTAACGCCATTATTACCATTTGGTTTAATTCTGTTGCTCAATTCTCTGATAGTCAGGCATATTTTAGTGGCTACTCGAGTCCGTAAGGGACTGAAGGGTCATAGGAAGGGGCAGAATGATCCGGAGATGGAGAGCAGACGGAATTCTGTGATTTTACTCCTCACCATATCGTGCAGTTTTATACTGTTGTGGTTTCCGTATATTTTGTTCATTTTTAATGTTAATGAGCTCCTCGATTACCATTCTGAAAAGACATTTAAGGAAGTTGGCTATATGTTGAGGAATTTAACTTGCAGCACAAACACATTAATTTATTTTGCAACACAGTCCAAGTTCAGAGAACAGTTGAAGAACATGGTGAAATATCCGGTTGCATTAATTATGAAACTAACTTCAAAAGGAACAAAAACTCAGTGCCTCTGAAATGATGACATGCGAATGGAAAGGGTGGATTGGCAGAATATCACTGGGAAAGAAAACCGAGAAGCAAGACGTATTAAGGTGTGGTGACCAATCCACATGGAGGAACAGAGGAACTAATAAAGAACAGCAGCACCAGGTCAAACAGAAACCTCTCAGGCCTGAAGGAAATGAGCAGGCGTAACCCAAAACCAGAAAAACAGTAAGGCAAATCCTATATAAAATCCTTTATAATCTTCTATGGCTAATGGCAAAACAGCAAGAAAATTCTCACATCCCAGAGATAAGAGGATATGGTCGAGAGATAACACCCGTCCTGCAAACCCTGTTGTAATGTGCATACGAGGAAAGAAAATGATGTGTTAAGCTTGTGTGCTGCAGGATACTATTCCTTACATGGTTGTCAACAAAATCATTTTCTGTCCGACAGGGCTAAATGGTTCAACAAAGAAAGGATCAACTAGGCGTTGAACTTTATTCATCATTTTATTGCCATTGATGCAGGAGCAGATTAGTTGCAATGGTTTCTGTGATGAGGAACTCATCCCCACTCGAGAAAATGTGTATCCACCATCTTGAAGCAGACGTCTGAAACGTAATGAAACACTCGAAGGTTTGATCGGATTGGTGCAGCTCGAACACTACGTGAGATTCTCAACAGACGCAGCAGGAGTTTACCTGGTAACTTGTTTTTCTATCAAGTCAAATTTTCGCATCACAATTGGATTATGCCTGGAGACACATAAATTTAAGTAGTCTAGTTAACCTTTCAGCTCCTGATAAAGCGGGTATCCATCTATCACTGGAATCCCTTCAGCTGAATACAGCCCATAGTATTGTCTTCAATTATTTTGATTACTGAGGGGGTGGGGGTTTGGGGGATGCTAATTCATAGAGTAATTCATTCCAACCTTACTTGCATCGGGTTGAATAATGATATCTGAGAATTGGTTGAGAGTGAGAATTTTGCACAATGGGGAGGAAGTGATTCATTTGACATTTCTTCCAAACGGTAAAGTGTGCTGAGCATAGTTCGGTGCAGGATTCGAACTCCCCCACCCGAACTCACGCCGAAGTACCACGTGCTGGTGGGTTGCAGAAAGAGGAAGTTGCAGCTATTGCACAAGTTGTTGGAGAAATCGTCAAAACGTGAAAACAGTCCAGGAGTGCTTTTGCTTTTTGTGCACTGGGTCTTGTCCGAGGGCGTGCGGGATCTCTGCAGTATTAAAGCACCAAATGGATTGCAGAGATAGGCATACCGAATTGGAATCTACAAAGACAGCAAAGGTAATACGAAAGCATTTGTTTCTGAATGAAAGTAGTATCAAGCGTCCCTGTGGAAATGTCATTGAACTCAGAGATCCAATGCTGATGCTCTGTGGATGTATCTTCAAACAACACCATTGTTAGATGCAGCTGTTTCCCTGAGGATCCCTTTTCCATGAATATAACACAGATTCTGCTTGGACACTCCATCGTTTTGACATTTTCTCATTCTACTGTATTTTCTTTTATTTCATTCCAGAGCCATGCACAAGCTTTAGTATCTGTGAAACCAGTGAACTCGCCATCAGCTTTTATTACTATTTTTCATTGGGTTATTTCAGATAACGTTCTGCCTGTTTTGAGAAATCTGACAGAAATCTTGCTTCAGCAACTTTTAAAAGCTATGTTCGAAATTTCCAGTCATGGAACGAATGAAGAAAATCCTGTATTACTTCTCCAATCTTCTGCTTTTCCATTCAGCAATTCTCATCAATAAATGGCAAAAAAGCTAAAAACTATGCACAAATTACACATTGTCCTTCTTCTATAGTACTTCGTTTAAATGTAAATTTGACCAACTGTGTTACAGTCCTTAACTCTAGCCAATGCTTGCCCTCACTATCTTGAATGATGACATTTGCAGATTCGAAAACGATGCATGCAATTGAATTCCGGTGATCTTGGACAGGTCCTCGAGGGAATACTAAAAGTTGAGCTCTCGAAACATACCGTTCAAAGAAATGCCAGTCTTAATATAGTTTGATGGTGGTTTCATACTTGATTGAACAGTTTTATACAAAAAAATAGTAATTCAGTCTCCACTTCAATGATTGCTGATTGGCGTTTGCGCAAAGCGTCCTGTGTTTGATACACTGTGTCAATCTACGACGATGTAAGAGAATGTTGAATTACTTCTGCATTTTCCAGTGCCTGAACTTTACATGACCAAGAACCTTTCATTTGCTGCCCACCTCTCACTGTCAGATTCCCCAATCTCTGGGAATATGGAACTTTGTTTCGGGACGTACATTGAAAGTGGGATTTATTCTTTCTCTGAACCTTGTTGTCTGTCAGTGTGAATTGCACCGTTTGTTTCAGAATCTCTGGTTTTGTGCTTAAGTGAGATCCACTCTGCTCTGAAGCCCTGCTCAACATTCAGTGTCAATCCCCATTTGAACACCTCCAGTCTGTGTACAAGCATAAGCCCAACATTCCCTGAGTGCAGTCATTTTAACACTGCATCCTGCTTTCAAGCCCATTGGTCCGTCCTCGGTATTCTACCATACTCCAGTGAATCACAGCGAAAGCTGGAGAAGCAACACCTCATCTTCAAACGAAGCTTGTTCACAAACTTCTCGACTAATATTGATTTCAGCACCTTCAAATTGTGAGCTCATTCCTTCATTTTCTTTCAGCTTAGCATTTTACCTTCTCTATCACGCTCTCTCCCCTCACGCCCTCACCAATGGGACAGTCTAATCTCGCCAGTTTGGGAGATAGAAACACAGTTGTTCTAAAATTCACACAGTCTGATCACTTCATCTGAATTGTCAACATTCTATCTAAGTCGCAGCAGTCCAACCATCGCCCCAGCAATGTTGCATAAATGCTGCTCGCGCGACACATCAACATCTAAACTCAAAACTTGAGTTTCCTCACTCTCTATGGATACAGCCCTTGACCCACTCTGGACTCAATATTTTGTTGTTTTCAGTATCCCATTCGACAGAACCTATTCTCCAAACCTCGCCCCCACCGCTGTGTCCCGCCCAGCACACCCCAAACTCCCCCCGAACACTGTGCTCTGCCCAGCTCGCCCCAAACCACTCCCCGAAATTCTGAGTCCCGCCCAGCCCACCCCAAATTCCACCCACAAACACTGTGACACGCAAAGCACACCCCACACACTGTGCCCCACCCAGTACAACTTATACTCCGCCATCAAACATTTTGCCACGCCAGCAAACCCAAAACCCTGTCCCCAAACACCGTGCACCGCCCAAAACAACCCAATCTCCGCTGCCAAACACAATTCTTTGCCCAGCTCACTATCAAACATCGCTCCCAAACACGGCCCCGCCCATTGCACAAACCCCACCAACTACTATTTCCTTCGCAGTGCACCCAGGTCCTTCCCCAAACACTGTGGATAGCCCAGCGTTCCCCAAACGCCGCTCCCATGCACTCTACGCTGTGCTGATCACCTAAAACCCTTCCCCAACTATAATGCCATGCCTGATGCACCCCAAACCCGTCCCTACCACAACACCCAGCCTCTAAATTCAAAGCCCCCATTTTTCCAAACTCCCCCCTCCATTATCCAATTTCTCCTCCTTCCCTCCCGAGGACCAGGTCGTTCGCTTTCTCTCTGTCTTTTGAGTTATGTCGTGGGGTTTTTGTTGGAAGGTTGCAGGTAGGGAACAGATGTGATTCACTCTCTTTTGTAGTGCTGGAGTGGAAGGGAAGGTTTGTGAGCGAGGCCTCGATGAAATTCTTCAATTTTGTTCCCATTAAAAACTAGGCCTGATGCTTTTGGACCATGTTTGACATCAACCAATTCTTGGCCCTACTTGCTCGGACACAGACTTCAAACCTCCAACACGTCAGCTCAACCAATTGTGTTGTGATGTTGACACTGGCCTCCCGTTGCATCATGCCAAGGATGGGCCGGAGGACCTTTGGAGCTGCCCATTGCCCCATCCTTGCTGGAGACCACCGAAGCTATCACACAGCCCCGGTGCCATCCAAGCCCTGGAAGCTGGTGATGGAGAGCTTTAGCTGCTGGTGGAGATGGTGCCAGATCTCATTAAGTTACTCCTGCTCAACCACGACATTGTGCAGGATGCACCGTGCTGAGAGAGGTGAGTAGAGGACTCCCAATCCTCCATGTTTTTGCCAGGAGTGGGCGAGTTCCTGGAGGTGGGAATTCAGGACACTTTGAAGGGTAATCATGGAAACTGAGAGACCGGGCTGGCGAGGCTGCAGTCAGCCGTGGTGCAGTAATGACCCACAACATCATTTGGGCCACATTGATGCCTCAGTCAAATGCACAGCCAATTGGTGCAGCAAATCTAAAACAGAGGCAGAACCGAGATTTCCATGCACTGAGCAGCAATATTGGTCCAGCACTATGATTGTCTCACTCGCACTCGGAGCAGTACGCAGCCTAGTCCTATATGCCTCTGCATTAAATCCACTACTGGGAATAAAATTGGTTAATTGGCTATCCCAGCTCTAGGTCCCCGATGCATCCTGAGCCGATATTTGTCTGCTTTGTGGAAATATTGACTAATTGACTAACATAGCACGAGGTCTGAGTTGCATCCGAGACATGCATCAGGGCCATGTGCGAGTGGGATGTGCATCATATCGTTCCAAGATTCAATCAGCACTCTCTATCCCTGATTTCTGGAGTTGAGCTAACGCGAGGTCAAATTCAAGTACCAGCCCCAGGATCTTGATCTTAGGCCTAAACATCCCCAAACTTTGATCTCAATTTAACCCCTCATCATTGAGTGTGAGATCAATTTTGGAAAGGGCCCGAGAATGGAGCCTGGGACTCTCCTGCTCTGTGTGTACATGCATCTAGCTATGAGTGTGAAAGTCCTTAGTTTCACAGCATTCTGTATGGTCAACTCCCCAAGATGCTGCGCAGGTTTACGTTTCCCTACATTGTGGGTCTTGGTCAGTCCCTGAATGAAAAGTCAGGAAAACTGGCAGATGAGGCAGACTGGTCTGACTCACCTGGCTTATTTCCAAACAGAAGGCCAGTATGTTCATTTCCATCAATTACTGGGTGTTAACTATCTCTGGTTAGGAAAGAGATTGGTATTCTCGGCAGTACTAGGTCAAGATGGAACCGGGAACTTTCCTCCTATGGACGTTCATACATGTGGGAGCTCTCAGTCCCATAGATTCCATGAAAGATCAACAAACACTAGCATGAGACCGGGCCTGCATCTAAATCTACCTGTCTGGATCTTCAAAAGTCCACATTGGGTGAAATTGTTAAATTCAGTGCTCAGCTGAAAATGGAGCCTGAGGACTACACTTCCCTGCAAGAGGCACGAACCGCCCCACACGGAGTGAAATTGTTAAAATCAAGTCTCGATCTGAGATCTTGAAATGGCATGCCTCTGCGGTGCATTATAAGGAATATGGAGGAGAAGAATTTAGTTCCTGTTGAATAAACAATTCCAGGTGTAGTATAAACACTCAAGAGCATATTCAAATGCATGGGGCAGTGCAAGATTAATTGTTTAAAACTCAGGAATAGGAAATGTGGAATCACAAATTTGGGTGTATACTGCAGGCCTCCCAACGACCAGCAGGTGAGAGAACATGCAGACAGATCTTGGAAGTATGTAACAGCAAGGTTGATGTGGTGGGTGGTTTTAACTCCCCTGACATGCTAGAAACTTGTGTGGGCAGAATTTGTAATGACCCTTCTGCAGGAAATCTTGGCACAATAGATAAACTGTCCAACTAGGGAAGGCACCTGAGTTTAAGAACTGAGCCAGGCCAGATACGTGAAGTTTCAGTGTGGAAGAATTTTGGGAGAAGTGACCATAATAATATGCTTTGTCGCTGTAATGTGAGGTTGCTGAGTTGTTAAAGCGATGGATTGCTAATCTCTTGTGGTCCACACGTGTGGGTTCAAATCATATCATCGTCGGTGTTTTAGTATGTGGAAAGGCAAGGAGTGATTCAGGATAGTCATCATGGCTTTGTGCATGGGAAATCATTTCTCACAAACTACATTGAGTTTCTTGGAGATGTAACAAAGAGAATTGATGAGGGCAGGGCAGTAGATGTAGCCTATATGGACTATAGTAGTGCGTTCGACAAAGTTCTCCATGGGAGATTGATTAGCAAAATTAGATATCATGCCATACAGGGAAACTAGCCATTTGGATATAGAACTGGCTCAAAGGTAGAAGACACAGGGTGATGGTTGAGGATTGTTTTTCACACTATTGGCATGTGACCAGTGGAGTGCCACTGGCTCGGTGCTGGGTCCTTTACTTTTTGTCATTTACATAAATGATTTGGATGCGAGCATAAGAGGTACAGTTAGTAAGTTTGCAGATGAAACCAAAACTTGTGATGTTGTGGATAGCGAACAGCGTTATCTGCGATTACAACAGGATCTGTGCCAGATGGGGCAATTGGCTGAGGAGTGGTAGATTGAGTTTAATTCAGATAAATGTGAGGCGCTGCATTTTAGGAAACAAATCTTAGCAGGACTTATACACTTAATGATAAAGTTCTCGGGAGTGCTGCTGAACAAAGTGACCTTGGAGTGCAGGTTCATAGCTCCTTGAAATTGGAGTAGCAGGTAGAAAGGATAGTGAAGAAGGCATTTAGTATGCTTTCCTTTATTAGCCAGAGTACCGAGTACAGGAGTTGGGACGTCATGTTGCGGCTGTACAGGACATTCGTTAGGTCACTCTTGGAATATTGCATGTAATTCTGGTCTCCTTCGTATCGGAAAAAAATTGTGAAAATTTAAAGGGTTCAGAAAAGATTTCCAAGGATGTTGCCAGGGTTGTAGGATTTGAGCTACATGGAGAGGCTGAACAGGCGAGGGCTGTTTTCACTGGAGTGCCAGAAGCTGAGGGGTGACCTTATAGAGGTTTGCAAAATTATGAGGGGCTTGGATAGGATAAATAGGCAAAGTCTTTTCACTGGGTCGGGGAATCCAGAATTAGAGGGCATAGGTTTCAGGTGAGAGGGGAAGATATAAATAAGACCTCATCGGCAAACGTTTTACACTGAATGTGGTACTTGTATGGAATGAGCTGCCAGAGAAAGTGGTGGAGGCTGGTACAATTGCAACAGTTAAGGACATTTGGATTGGTATATGAATGGGAAGGGTTTGGAGCAATATGGACCGGGTGCTGGTAGGTGGTACTAGATTAGGTTGGAATATCTGGTCGGCATTGAAGTGTTGGACTGAAGGATCTGTTTCCATGATGCACATCTCCACGACTCTAAGATGTTCACGGATAGCGATAACAGCAGTACCCTTAATATGAGTGAAAGCAAAGTATATAATATTTAGGCAGGAAATGGAAAATGTTGATTGGACGCAGGTATTTTAGGGTAAAACTACATTGGACATATGGGATTATTTCAAACAGCTGTTGACAAGATTTCACAAGTGGCACATTCCTGAGAGAATGAGGGATTCTAATGGCAAGTTAAACGAACCTCCGATGACCCGGGATATTAAGACCTTAGACAGGAAGAGAAGGGAAGCATTTGTAAGGTCGAACATGATGGAAACTGATGAAGCCAATGAAGTAAGTACGGAAAGTGGACAAAAACATAAACAAGGAATTAAAAGGACTAAAATGGGTCATGAACTGTCGTTAGCAAACAGGATGAAGGATAATTCAGTGGTTTCTTTTTAATATGGGTAAAAAAATCAAGAATATAGCCAGGGAAAGATTTGGCCAACTGAATGAACGAAACGAATACTTTGTCACAATATTCAGCAAAGAGAATAAATTGGTGAAGCATGATGTTAGGGATGAGATTGTCGCGGTGAGTTAGGTACATTGTCCTTTCCACATTCTGTGACTGGGAGTCAGAATGCAGGTATGGATGGTGAAGTAGAAATCTAGACAGATGGACAAAGTGGTATTGCTGTAGATCGATCACTTTCCTCAGTGAGGGTCTGAGGTTGAAATGTCACTGAAGGACTTCCTCATGAATGACCTATCATGGAGAGATGGTGGGAAGTGAAGAGCTATGGTATGCAATGTATGACGTTGTTGGTGCTCAAGGGATGGAGACTGTGAAACAGAGATAGGTAGAAGTTTAGACAGAACATGTGAGAGACAGAACGGATTGAGAGCCACTTAGTAAGAGGGCACTGAGATAGCAGTGACAAACCATTAGACGTCGAGGGAGAGGGGGGAGAGAAATAAAAACAGCCATTGGGAAACAAAGAGAGAAGGTCAGTGAGAAAAGGCACATAGATCAAGACAGGCAGAGCGAGATGGAGGGATAAAAGTAGAGACACAGTGATTGAAATAGATCGGGGATAGAGCAAGATAAATCATAAAGCTAGGTGTCCACAGTTCCTGATGCGCCATGTGTGATTAACTGTGTGAAGTGACAGTCAGGGATTAGCTTAAGTTTACACTTTGTAGCACCTGTACGCCCTCCATTCGTCTAGCACATCGTAGCCAAAGAGGAATGGGTATGGACAGACACAGCCTGGACACCTGGACTCCAGACTAGGTCACCTCGGGCCAGGAAATGGCAGCGGGCGGAATCTGGACCATTCTGATCCATGTCAGAACAACACTGTTGTTCTCAAAGGCAGACAGAGAGAGACATGAGAGAGAAAGACAGCTGTGGAATGCGACAGAAAAAGAGAGGTGGACAGAAAGACATAGAGGACTGAAACACATCGATCAGTCCAACCAGTCTATGCCAAGCATAATCCCAAACTAAACTAGTCCCACCTGCCTGCTGCTGTCCCATGTTTTTCCAAATCTTTCTTGTTCATATACCCATCGAAATGTCTTCTAAATGTTGCTATTGTACCCACATCATCCACTTCATTGGGAAGATCAATCCAAATGTGAACAACCCTCTCTGTAAGAAAATTATTTCTGATGTCTGCTTTAAATTTCTCTCCTCAAAAATGTGCCCCCTAGTCTTGAAATTCCCCACCTTAACGAAAAGACAACCACCAACAACATGATTTATGCCTCTCGTTATTTTACAAACTTAAGTCAGGTCACTCCTCTCAACCTCCTATGCTCCGGTGACAAAAGTCCCAGCTTATCCTGATGACTCAAGCGTTCCATACTCTGCACAATCCTTGTAAATCAGTTTTGAACCCCCTTCACATTGCTAACATCCTTCCTGTAACTGGGCGACCAGAACAGGAAACGGTATTCCAAAAGAGGCCTCACCAATATTCTGTACAATTTCAACATGATATCCCAACTCTTAAACAGAAGGATTCACCTATGAAAACAAGTGTGCCAAACAGCTTTTTAAACCATCCTGTCCATCTGTGACACAGACCTTAATGAACAATGAACGTGAACGTATCGATCTCTGTTCTGCAACACTGCCTAAAGTCCCACTATCAATTGTGCAAGACCTACCCTTGCCTTTTGTACCAAAATACAACAGCTGGCATTTATCCAGAGGGAGAATCTGTGAGAGAGATCAAGACAGTAGAGAGCGAGGGATAGAAATTGAGCTAGAGAAGGAGAGAGTCAAGATACTTGGCAATTGAGAGTCAGGAAGGGAAATAGAAAGACTCAGAGGGAGTGAGAGACAAACACAGATTAAATCAGTTGTGTTTTGCTGTTGCCTATCAGGGAGTATGATGCCCCACTTATCTCAATGGCTGCAGCTTCAACAACATTTAAAATTGACAATGACCAGGCCTGCTTAATTGGTACCACATCCACACCCTCCACCATGGACATTCAGAAACAGCAGTGGGGACAATCTACAAAACGTACTGCAGAAAGTCACCAACGATCCTCAGACAGAACCTTCCAAATTCACGACCTCTTCCATCTGGAAGGATAAGAGCAGCAGATGCACGGGAGCCCCACCCCCTGCAAGTTCCCCTCCAAACTAGTCACGACTCTGGAAATATATCAGCCATTCCTTCAGCGTCACTGGGTTAAACTCCTGGCATTCCCTCCCCAAGGGCATTGTGGGTTAACCCACAGCACATGGACTGCAGCAGTTCAAGCAGCTCACCCCACATTCTCAGGAGCAACAAGACACCGGAAATGTATTCTCCCTGAGTCTGCCACGCCCATGTACAATGAGAGAATAGATGAGATTGAGGCTAAGAGGCATTAGATTTAAAAGAATGATAAGGAGGAATTATTCCCTCAACTGGTTTTGAAACAATGGAGTTCATTTCTCACAGTGCGTTAGATGTCAGTTCATTGATTAAATTGAAAACAGTACACAGACAGAATGTTAATTACTAACTCATTGACAAGTGGAGTTAAGGCTGAGGTGGGATCAGGCACGGTCGTATTAAAGGGTGGGTCAGGCTTGAATTGCAGACGCCTGCTACTCAATCTCAAGTTCCTTCCTTAATGTGTCGGTGAGATTCCTTCAGCATTAGCAGCAGAGTGCGCAATGGGGAAAGATAGAGAGGTGGAGAACTCTGATGAGGCGACTCTGTGTGGAGTTTGCACATTCTCCCCTTGTCTACGTGGGTTTCCTCAGGGTGCTCCCGTTACTTCCCAAAATTCAAAAATGTGCAGGTTAGTTGAATCGGCCACGCTAAATTGCCTGAGGGAATTGAATCTGGGTGGTTACTTTTTGGAGGGTCAGTGTGGACTTGTTGGGCTGAAAGGAATGTTTCCACACGGTAGAGAATTCAGTCTGAAAAATAAAACTGAGCATCCATTCCCTTCAAACGAGACTGCTCCTCGATTCATTGATCTGGATGATTGTACACAGAGGGTTAGCAGGTTGCAAAGCCCTAGTTGAACAAAGGAATAATGTGGATGCGCTGTGGTGGACAACCTCAATCAATTGATTTACGTACAAACAAAGAAATAGATTCATTTAGCTAAACATCAGAATCGCGCTTGCGCAGGAGGTAGTTTGCGCCCTCCATTGACTATCATCACTGTTGGCCAATGGGAATCCATGGAGGACGAAAGTAAGATGAGCCGCCAGGCAATCAGCGCTTCCCTATTGTCTGAATGCGGAAGTTGGACAATGAAGCTGCTGATTGGTACCCAGAGAAAGTGCTGCTGCTCCTCATCTCTCACTGAATGAAGATGCACCTTCAACAAGACTGAACCATCCTCCTGTGGGAAAACATCTGGGAGCATTTTATTGTTTTTTCTGTTTTTTTCTCATTTAGGTTTAAACTGCTGACTTGCAAGAATTGCACGTTTGGAAAGTGAATCCAGGGAAGGGAACATTATCTAGAAAGTGAGGTCCATGTCTCCCGCTCTGTAACAGACAGTGACATCGGTTACTGTTCTGAGGAAGAGTCACTCGACCCGAAACTTGAAACTTTGATTTCTCTCCACTCATATTGCCAGACCAGCCGAGCTTTTCGAACAATGCCTCCGTGTGTCTGTGCTATCCTTTACTCAGTCGGTTTTGTGCACTCGTTTGTCTGGCTCGCAAAAGTCTGTCGTTTCATAATGTTTGCAATTAAAAAGCGTGATTTCCAGGCAAGAGCTGACAATGTGATGACGCATTAAATTAATATCAGGTTGAACTATGCCATTTTTTGTCATACTGTACATATTTGGAAATACCGTGCGAATATAACATCCACCAGGACAAAGTGAGGATAGCAAATGGTGGCGGTCAGAGTCAAGACTGTGGTGCTGGAAAAGCTCAGCTAGTCCGGCAGCATCCGAGGACCGGGAAGAAGCGACGTTTCGGGCATATGCCCTTCATCAAGAACGAGGTTTGTGGGCTGGGGGCTGCGAGATAACTGGGAGGGTGTTGGGGCTAGAGGAAGGTGGGTGAGAATGTGAGGTAGATGAAGGTGGTGAAGTTGACAGGTTGGAGAGGAGGATGGAGTGGATAGATGGGAAAGAAGATGGACAGGTCAAGAGGGCAGTGCCGAGTTGGAAGCTTGGGACTGAAGTAACGTGGGGGCGGGGGGGGGGGGGGGAAATTGGTGAAATCTGCATGAAGTCGGGGGTTGCAGGATTCCAAGGCGGAAGATGAGGCGTTATTTCATTCTGTGTCGGGTGGTTCGGGTTTGGCAGTGGAGGAGGCCCAAGATCTGCAGGTCCTTGGCGGAGTGGGAAAGGGAGTTGAAGTGTGCAGCCACTGTGTGGTTTCAGGAGTCCATGCGGAATTACTAGGCAGGCACTGAGGAAGATGATGTGGCTGTGGTAGCGAGTCTGCTTCAGGATGTGGCTGAAGGATTTGTGACTGAACATTTCAACTCCCCCTCCCACTCCTTTAAGGACTTGCATGGGGGCGGCGAGAGAGGGTGGCCTGGGGGTAGCCAGGGAGATATTGAGGAAAGAGATCAATCTAAGACTGGTGTAGTTGAGAAAGGAAGCAAGTCGAACAGTCAGAGGCTGGAAGGAATCAAAAAGAGAACAAGATAGGACTGACAAATTAAACTGTACTTACTTCAATTCAAGAGACCTAAAAGAGAAGGCAGATGAAATAAGCATATGATGAGGAATATAGCACTGGGATAGCATATCCATTACAGAAAAATGGCTTGATTTTCCAGGATACAGATGCTGTAGGTACGATGGGAAGGGAGTCAAGACAGGAGTGGGGTAGCGGGGTAGCGAGGTGGCGGGGGGTGGGGGTGTTGAAGTGTAGCAATGTTTATCAGCTGCATTATTTAGGTGGAAAAGAGAACGAAGAAAGGGATGATCACCTTATTGGGATTGCAATATAGACCCGCTAATAGTCAGCGGGAAATTCATAAACAAATTTGGAAGGAAAGTTTAAATTGCTGTAAGAATAATAGGGTGGTTATGGTAGGGAATTTTAACTTTACAAGCATAGACTGGCACTGCCGTAGTGTTAAGGGTTCTGATGGAGGGAAATTTGTTACGTGTGTACAAGAAAACTTTCTGATTCAGCATGTGGCTGTTCGTACGAGAGATGGAGCAAAACCTGACCTATTCCTGATAAATTAAGCAGAACATGACTGAGGTGTCATTGGGGTAGCACTTCGAGGCGAGCGACCATAATTCCATTAGTTTTAAAATAGTAAATGAAAAGGTTAGACAGGATCTGAAAGCTGAAGGCCTAAATTGGAGGAAGGGCAATTTTGACGTTGTTAGGCAAGAACTTTCAAAAGCCGATTGGCAGGTGGGGTGGGGGTCGTAGATGTTCGCAGGAAAACAGACAGCTGGAAAATGGGAGGCTTTCAGAAATGAGATATCGAGAGTCCAGAGGAAGTATACTCTTCTTAGGGTGAAAGGAAAAGGAGGTAGATGCAGGGAATGGTGGATGACTAGAGAAATAGCTTTGGCAAATAGGATTAAGGAGAACCAAAAGGTTTTTACAAACACATTAAGGACAAAAGGGTAACTATGGAGAGAATAGGGCCCTTCATAGATCAGCAAGGCAGTCTTCCTTTGGAGCTGCAGGAGATGGGGAGACATGAAACATATATTTTGCATCAGCGTTCACTGTGGAGAAAGACATGGAAGATATAGAATGTGGGAAATAGAAGGGACAATGTTGAAAAATGTCCATATTACAGACGAGGAGGTGCTGGATATCCTGAAATGCATAAAGGTGGATAAGTCACCAGGAAGTGATTAGGTGTACCCGAGAAATCTGGGAAGCCAGGGAAGTGTTGCTGAGCCCCTTGCTGAGATATTTGTATCATCGATAATCACAGGTGAGGTGCTGGAAGACCAGAGGTTGGCTAACGTGGTGTCACTGTTTAAGCAAGGGGGTGGGGAAAAAACCAGGGAATCTTAGACCAGTGAATTTAGCATCAGTGGTTGACACAGGATTTACATGTAGTGGAAAATCAAGGACTGGTCATGGATAGTCAGCATAGGTTTGTACATCGGAAATCATGTCCCAAACATAATTGAGGTTTTTGAAGAAGTAACAAAGAGGATTGATGTCGCAGTGCATTGGACGTGATGTGTATGGACTTCAGTAAGGCGTTCGACAAGGTTTCCCATGGGCGATTGGTTAGCAAGGTTAACATGGCATACATGGAGAACTTGTCATTTGGATAAAAAAACTGGTTCGAAGACGGTGGTGGTAGAGGGATGCTTTTCAGACTGGTGGTCTCATGACCAGTGGAGTGACACAAGGATCAGTGCAGGGACAACTACGTTTCATTATTGTATAAATGATTTGGATGTGAACATGGGAGTTCTAATTAGTAAGTTTGCAGCATACATCAAAATTAGAGGTGTAGTGGACAGCGAAGAAGATTACCTGAGAGTACAACAGGATCTTGATGAGCCAGGCCAATGTGTTGAGGAGTGTTAAATTGAGTTGAATTCAGATAAATGCGAGGGGCTGCATTTTTGGAAAGCATGTCAGAGCAAGAGTTGTACACTTATTGGTAAGGTCATAGGGAATGTTGCTGAACAAAGAGACCTTGGAGTGCAGTTTCATATCTCCTAATAAGTAGAGCCGCAGGTAGACAGGATAGGGAAAAGGGCTTTCCTTTATTCGTCAAAGCATTAAGTATTGGAGTTTGGAGGTCATGTTGTGGCTGGACAGGATATTGGTTAGGCAAGGTTCGGAATGTTGCATGCAATTTTTGTCATCTTTCAATCGGAAAGATGTTGTGAAAATTGAAAGGTTTCAGAAAATATTAGCAAGGATGTACCAAGGTTGGAGGGTTTGAGCAATAGGGAGAGGATGAACAGGTTGCGTTTTTTTTTCCTGGAAATTCGGAGGCTGAGTGGTGAACTTGTAATGGTTTATAAAATCACAAGGGGCATGGAGAGGATAGACAAATGGTGGGGAGAGGGTGTCCAGAATTCGAAGGCATAGCTTAAGGCTGAGAGGGGAAAGAAAAAAATGAAACCGAAGGGGCAACTTTTTCACACAGACGATGGTGTGCATATGGAATGAACTGCCACAGAAAGTGGTGGACGCTGGTACAGTTGCAGCGTTTGAAAGACATCTGGATCTGGAGATGAATAGGAAAGGTTTACAGGGACATTGGCCGGTGCAGGAAAATGGGACTCGATTCAGTTAGAATATCAGGTCAGCATGGATGAGAGGGACTGAAAGGTATGTTTTCATGCTCTACATGTGAACGACTCTAAAACCGGGATTCTACCTTGGAGTATAAAACGGGCCGTTCGGCCCATGCCGTACGCACCAACAGCAAATCGAAATCTACTAGTTCTCATGAATGTGCATCACCTTGCAAATATTTACTTTGAAGTTTTATCTTGCACTGAGGTATTGATGACTTTTTAATCAACTTTTTCAGGATAATACAAAGGAAGGATTTGGAGAATGAAATCTAAAATTAACATCACGTCAAGATCTGAAATCACTGGATTTGTGAGAAAGAGAACGTAGTGCATGATTCACCGTGGAGGGAGAATTTTTTTCTCTGATCTGTTTGCTTTAAAGTGTTTCAAACAAAACATTATGATATATACATGCCGTGTGAGAGTGTTTCAGTGCACCGAAAGTGAAAAAAGCTGAAACCAGCCTAATAAGAAAATAGCACAATTCGCAACTGAGAGAGACCATTCACATGTTCAGTGTTTGGACGAGGCTTCCACTGATTGTTAAACCTGGAGAGGGAATGCGAACAGTTTCTGCATGGACAAACCCTGGAAATGTAGGCACTGTGGGAAGGGAATCTATTACTCACCTGCTGTTGAGATGTATGAGCGCAGACATGCGGGGGAGAGGCCATTCACCTGTTTTGTATGTAAGAAAGGATTCAGTGTTCTCTCCAAATTTCGGACACACAGAAATGTCGCGCTGTGCAGAGGCCATGCACCTCTGGCCGTGGGAAGAGACTCATTGATGCATCCACCCCATTGGCGGGCAAGCAAGTGTGTATTCCCCTGCTCTGATTGTGGGAAGGAATTCATCAGTTCAGCCAACGTGCTGAGACACAAGCGACTTCACATTGAGGAGAGGCCATAATGTTGCTCTGACAGTGGTAAAAGATTTGTTCAGCCGTGTGGCTTGGTTATTCACCAACAGCTTCACAATGGGGAGAGGCTGTTCACCTGCTCTCAGTGCGGGGAGGGATACACTCAGTTATCCGAACTGCAGACACACCTTCAAATTCACACCCGGGAGAGGTCGTTCACCTGCTCTCAGAGCGGGAAGAAATTCTCTCGATTATCCGTCCTGCAGAGACACCAGCGAGTTCACATTTGAGAGAGGCCGCCCGCCTGCTCTCGATGGCAGAAGGAATTCTCTCGAGTATCCAGCCTGCAGGAACTCCAGCGGGATCACCATTGACTGCAGGAGTATTGCTGCTCATCATGTTTAGGACTGAACCATGTTGATCCTGCCAGTGGGTGAAGTGGGCAGCTCAGAGGGTTGTTTTTTTCTGCTAGAGTGGCCACCCTCACCACTTTGCTTCCAGTGAGGTGGATGCTTCAAATGCCATACGAAGCACTGAATGAAGAAAGGTTCGGAAGGTAGAAGCTGTTTCATCTGACAAACAACCTCAATTATCCGGCAAGATTGCAAGGTTGCAATGCTTGGCTAAACTGTTCTCTAGCATTCAGTGAACTGAACAAAATTATCCCCATCCGTTTCCTTCAGATTATTTTCTCGAATAACGTGCCACGTTGGCATAGAGACGGTCATGTTCTGAGGGGTTTTGTTTAATTGACAGGGACGCTTCTCAAAGAAGGTGCATGGGGATTTGTAAAGATGGCAAGTCATTTGGAATCGCTGAGGCAAAATGAAACCGGAAGGCTTGCTGAGCTTGGAGCTGGAGGATGTAATCTCCAGTATGGCTGTCGATTAAAGGCACTCGGTCTTGTGTTGGCAGCAAGCTGTCAGACATTGGCGATATGAATGAGGAGCAGGAAAGCTATTCAGCCGTTCGAGATGCCTCACCACGTGAGAAGATTGTGATCAATCGGATTGTCATCTTCACTCCTGTCTAAACGCTCAAATCTTTCCACACAAGGTAGTCAAAAGATGATGCCAACACTGTAACTGAGTCAATAGAACTGGTATGTTCTCACTGTCAAAGGGTAGAACTTTTAAAGTAAAAGTTCTGGTGATCAAGGAGTATATCATTGTTGGGAAAAGCGGCTGGTGTTTTCTCCAGGGAATGTTGCCCCAAAGACAGAAGCTTCTGAGACACCAATTTGTTCTAATGTGATTACCACGAGTGAAAATAGATGTCATCAATTCCAAAACACGTTTATGTTCAGTACGTCACTCCAGATGCGCCAGAAAGCGATGAAAAACTTCTATTCTGAGTTGCCAACTCAGCTGAAAACGTTATTAGAAAAACATTTTCCAAAATGTTCATTGTACTTATCCAGGAATTGTGGGAAATCCCAGATGGCCTCCTTATTCAAAGATCAATATACCCACCCACGTGGTTGACGATGCACTCCAATACGTTTCCTCCACGACCTGCACCTCCATCCTCTAATTCCAACCCTCCCAATGCAACAAGGATGGAGCCACACGCCCCCAACCTGTCCTCACTTTTCACCCCACCAAACTGCGCTTTATCATCCTCCGACAATTCTGTCACTGACAAACTGACCCCACCACCAGAGACATATTTCCTTTCCCACCTCTTACAGCATTCCAGAGAGACTATTCCCTCCGTGAATCCCTGGTCAGATCCACGGCACCCCACCCACTCCTGACACCTTCCCCTATCACCGCACGAAGTGAAAAACCTGCAACCACAACTTCCCCCCACCCCCGACAATCTGCATCCAAGCTCCCTAGGGATCCTTCCACGTACGGTCCAAATTTACCTGTACCCCAACCAATGTCACCTACTATATCCATTGCACCCGCTGTGATCTCTTATACATTGGCGAGACAGGACGCCAAATTGTGCAACTTTTCAGAGAATACCTCTGGCACACCTGCAACAACCAACCCTGCCACCCCATCGCTGAATACATCAATTGCTCCCTTCCACTCTTCGAAGTATATGCAGGTCCTGGGCCAACTCCATCACAAAACCCTTCCAACCCAAGCTGGAGGAAGAATGGCTCATCTTCCACCATGGCACCCTGAAACCTCACCGGAGAAATGTGGATTTTACAAGTTTCCTCATTTCTCCCCTCCGCCTACTCACTCCACCACGCACCGCGACCCCTGTACCCCAGTTTTCCCTGTCGCAAACCGCCAACTCGGCACCACCATTTTCACCTGTACATCGCCTTTCACATCTATTTGTTCTGCCCTCCTCTCCCACCTTCATCTCTCCAGTGTGGACTGATAAATGGGGATGGGGAGGTGTAGGGAAGGTGAGAAGATACTAAAGAGTACAATAGGTGATTGGGTTGTGGATGGAGGTGATAGGTCAGAGAGGAGGGTGGGTGAAGTTCGCAAAGACTTTAAACCTCAGCCAGATGTGGAAGAGTCAAAGTGTTGGAACATATGAACATAGAAAAGTATAGCACAGAACAAGCCATTTGGCCCATGATGTTGTGCCGAGGATCAATCCTAATGTAAAATGAAATAACCTTCACACTCCTCAATTCACTGCTGTCCATGTGCATGTCCAGCTGTCGCTTAAATGTCCCGAATGACTCTACTTCCACCATCACCGCTGGCAACGTTTTCCAGCTCTTTGCCGAAAGAACCTACCTTTGATGTCCCATCCATACCTTTCTCCTAAAATCTTAATACCATGACCCCTCTCGCCAGTCAATCCTGCCCTGGGGAAGAATCTAGAAAGAAAGTAAAGTCCAACATTGAGACAGCTGTTGACATTTTTGAGAGGTAAATAGCTTTTCCTCTGAATGGAGATGAGGAACAATAACAAGAAATCTAGAAAGCAAACCTGCCCTTGAATTTTAAAACGCATGGGAATAATATCACCAAGCAAGGTGGGAACCAACCATGAACCAGTTGCAGGTCTTTTGACAGGCAGTTCTGACAGCACAGACTCTGGGACATTTTCAGAGAGAAAGTTCTAAAAATCACAGGTATAAGAATGAGAAACTGGACAGAAATCGGTGTAAATTACAGCGGGCTGTGGGAAACGTTTGGGTTGATCCCTTTCGAAAGTGAATGACCTTTCAGGACTTCAGGAGGTAAACGTCAGGGACACTTAAAGTGGAATTGAATTCAAAACATCACAGAGATATGAGGATTGTGTTAAATAATGATGCTTTTCTTTGCTTCTCATTTGCACAATAAAGTTTGCAATTGTTTGACAAGATGACCTATGGTACCATGCAATTATTTGCTGCATGGTTCAAATGAATAGCAAGGCTTTGGAGGGATCTGGGCTGGGTGTTGCCTAGTGGGACGACATTAGTTTGGGATATCTGGTCGGCACGGACGGGTTGGACCGAAGGGTCTCTTACTATGCTGTTAACTCTATGACTCTATATTGACTGTCCCGACAAAGATGGCAGGATTCTTGTTCCCCAGGGACAAAGGAGACCAGGGTGAGTCTGTGAGAATTTCCATATACAGTGAGGCAGCAGAAGATGGTCAGGTTCAGAAAGGGACGACAGGCTAAGCCCTCTGACGAAGGAACAGCGCTCCGAAAGCTAGTGTTTCCAAATAAACCTGTTGGACTATAACCTGGTGTTGCCTGATTTTAAACGTTGACCAGATGAAACACGTATTCAAATGACAAAGCCCACAGTGTGATGAATTTGTTTTTGGTTGACACAGGGAATGTACCCGAAAAACGATTTTTGAAAATGATTGGACGGGAGTGTCTCTGGTGAGGCCAGCAGTGGGTCCCCATCTCGAACTGTCCCTGAACAGTGATGGGCTGTCAGTCAGCTGCTTGACGTGTTGCCAACTTGGATTCTCTGTGTCTGCCTTGTGACAGCTGGAGCCTGTCTCCCCTGTAGACTAAATGTCAGTTTACTGCTTAAATTGTTATTCTTAAAAATGGATCTGATGAATGCGTGCATTGGGAGGGTGGGTGGTATTTGCTAGTGAGAGAGAAAGTGGCAGCACAGTAGTTGAACCCATACTGCATCTCCTGTCCCTCCCTTCACTACTCACCTGACACGCACTCACACAATGGCCCCAGATCTGAAATCCATACAGAGGTTGCTCACTCCCTTATGGGTGATAGATACAAGAGGAAATCTCAGCTCCTGAAACTCACGCAAGATTCATGGAGTCCTACAGCACGGAGACAGGCCCTTTGGCCCAAACTGATACATGCTGACCGAAATGGCTTTCCACACTAACTCCATTTCCCTACACATGACCCTTATACTTGCAATCTTTCCTATCCATGTCTAAATGCCATTTATATCGTGTAAATGTACCCGTTTCAACCACTTCCACTGGCAGCTCATTCCATTAACATTCCACTTTCTGTTTAAAACATGCTGACCCTAGTGTTCCCTTTTATTTTTTCCCTCTGATCTTAAACTGATGGCCTCCAATCCTAGATTCCCCAACCCTCGGAAAAACATTAAGTGCATTCACCCTGTGCCTCTCATGATCTTATACATATCTAGGTCCTTCCGAAATTTCTGTAAAGCTTACTTACTGTCCCTGATACGGGTTATTTCAGCATCATCAGCAAACTTACTAATCATGCCTTGTATATTCTCAACCATAATAGAAAACACTCAGTAACGGGCCTAGAAACAATACCTTAGGCACGCTACTGGTCACAGGTCTCCAGTCCGATAAGCATGCTTCCCACCATCAATGGAATTGTGCATCCAATTTTCCAGTTCACCCTGAATTCCATGCAATCGAACCTTCCAGTGCAGCCTACCATTTGGCACTTTATCAAAGGCCTTACTTAATTCCATATTGACTACGTTTACCACTCTGCCCTTGCCAACACTTAACATAGTTTTAAGGCCTCATTTCCCACTTTTAATCAATCGCTCTCTTTCCAAATGCATGCATATCTCATCCCTCAGTCTCTTCTCAAGTAACTGACTCACCACAGATGTTAAACTTACAGGCTATTCTTTGCAGCCCTTCTTGCATATAGGCACAACATTCGCTATCCTCCAGTCTTCTGCCTGTGGCTAAAGATGATGCAAAACTGTCAGCAAGAATCCCCTCAATTTCTTCTCTGGATTGTTGCAGTATTCCTGGATATATCTCTTCAGGACAAATATTTTTATACACCTTCACACATTCTAATACATCTAACACCACCTGCACTGTGATATGGACTGTCCCGAAGATATCACCACTAACTTCCCCACTTTACCAAGATGTCATGTCTTTTTCCACGGTAAACAGAGTGGAGAAATATTCTTTGAGAATCTCGCTGCCTCTGCTGTTGTTCTGCAATACTCGTCCCCTTTGGTCTTGGGGGCCTTATTCTCTCTCTTGTTAGTATTTTTCCATTAATATACTTAAGGTACCTGTTTGGATCACTCTAATATCCTCAGTCAAGGCTACCTCATGCTCCCTTTTCGCCTTGCTGATTTCCTTCTAAAGTAAACTACTGTGTTCCCCATATCCCTTCAGGTATACCTTTGATCCCAGCTGTCTGTACCTGAACCACACTTATTTTATTTTCTGCGCAAAATCTCAACACCCATTTTTATTCCTTTTAGTGGGCAGCACGGTGGCACAGTGGTTAGCAATGCTGCCTCACAGCGCCTGAGACCCGGGTTCAATTCCCGACTCAGGCGACTGACTGTGTGGAGTTTGCACGTTCTCCCCGTGTCTGCGTGGGTTTCCTCCGGGTGCTCCGGTTTTCTCCCACAGTCACAAAGATGTACAGGTCAGGTGAATTGGCCATGCTTAATTGCCCGTAGTGTTAGGTAAGGGGTAAATGTAGGGGTATGGGTGGGTTGCGCTTCGGCGGGTTGGTGTGGACTTGATGGGCCGAAGGGCCTGTTTCCACACTGTAAGTAATCTAAAGTAATCTAAATCGCTTGTTATCCAAGGTTCCCTATTCCTGCCATCCACGCCCTTCACTCACACAGGAACGGATAGAGCTGACTTTCGGTTGTGTCAATTTTAAAGGCCTGCAACTTGCCAAATGTCCTTTAACCTGTAAACAACTATTCAAATCAAGCCTTGCAAGCTCCTGTCTAATTCCTTGTCCCAGTTTAGGTCTTGAATCGGTGAACCAGTTTTGTCCCTCTCCATAACTACTTTAAATTTAATAGATGTATGGTTACTGGTCCCAAAGTGCTTCACTTACCGTCACCTCAGTCACCTGCCCTGCCTTATTTCCCAAGACTAAATCGAGTTTTGTCCCTTGAGGAGTAGGATAATCTATATAATGCTTGAGGAAACCTTCCTGAACGTATTCAAATAATTGCAACCTATCTAAGCCCTTCATGCTCTGGCATTCCACATCGATGTTGGGAAAATTAAAATCCCCTCCACTGACAACGTGTTGCTCCTGCAAGTCTCCCCAGTCTCCCTGCATATTTATTCTTCGAACTGACGATTTGGGGGCTTATAGTATGACGTCACCATCCCCTGTTTGGTGCTTTGCTCTATCCACAAAGCCTCAGTGAATGATGCTTCAGTTATTCCATCTTGACTACTGCTTGAATACTCGCCTTCTTCAAAAATGCAATCCCTCTACCCACCTTTCACCACTTCTGTCCTGCCAGCAGCACCTGTCCCCTGTGTGAGAAATAAAGCTCACAATGTAATAAAATTCAGCCCAAGTCAAATTCTGAAGCAGCGAATTTTATTGAAACGTTCTTGCAAGGACGGCTGCTAACAAGCAGGCAGCCCGATCCAGAAATTACTCCACAATTTGTACAGTCTAATTCTTGGTACTTGCCCGTTTACCTCATTGGCCTTCAAACCGATCAATATTCCTCATTGTGTTCTGCCCCTGCCTAGCTGCACTCCACCCTTGTTTACTTCTCCCCTGACTCCAAGCCGGGCGACCATTCCCCCTATTTATCCTCTCCCTTATTTGTAAGCAATTGGCTCGCTTCAATGCTGACATGAGGGAATTGTGTTGAGTTTGGCATATCTTGATGTTCTTTTTCACCTTATCTGTTTGTTTGTAACATCTTCCATTGTTTGCAGGCACATTTCATTCCTGTATGCACATTGTAACTAATGAAACGTAACTATATCTTCCTTCAACATAGTTTGCATTCCAGTGTTAGTTTATTTTATTTAATAAACAATTATTAATTTGTCTGAAACAATTATATACTAATATTTAACAGCAATTATGGTTGCAGAGGAAACTTTGGTTTTCCTATGTTCCACAAGTTCTTCCTTTTCTTTAATTGTCATTTGATATATTCTGCATTTCTTCTTAATATGTCGCTTCCAAATTGACCATCATCTTTTCCGAAATTGCATTTATTTTGGAAATCTCCGCGAGGTCACTTATTCCCTCCCTGTTTAACAGGTAGCGCCCTCCCCCCAGATTGCTTTTTCAGGGCATTTGTGTTGTTTCAATCCACCTCTGGATTAACCTGCGTGCGCAAAGCATGATACAGCATCCTGTTGCGATTTGTCTTCTCACCACTACGATCAAGGAGGGAAGGACTGAAACCACCACATTCTCCACTTTCCAAACCACAATCCTAGCCACCCGGTGAACAATATGCTGACTCCTGAATTTTCAGCTCGTTCTTCGGCTTGTGTTGTTAGGCCTTGCAGAGCTCAAGTAATAGACCCATCTGGGGCTGTGTTATTTGTAATATAGGTACAACAGCTACCTCCTAACATTACATACACTCCCCCATTTTCTGCTAGGATAAAATCTCAGGCTATTCTACTCTCCCATACCATTCTTCAGGTTGCATCAAGTTTTTCAGCTATAACTGTAAATGCATTTCTAGTTTAATTGATGAATCTTTGCTGATTATAGGAAATATCAGTTTTCCACTCCTCACTTATTTTTGACTGTTACCCCTCGGAAGAGTGCTGATTTAAAACTCGCCGTGATCTGGTTACAAGCTTTGACTTCATCATGTACCACTTTTGGGACTCCTATAGAGTATAGATATACATGATCATTAAACGAAATACCCAAAATATGATCTCTTACTTCGCCCCCCTTCCATTACTATCTCTTTCTTTTAAATGCCCGGGTGAACGGAATTGCCAATTTTACAATTGCACACATGCCCCTCCAATCGGGAGGTAGAATGGGTCTCAATATTTTCCCTCCGCAGTACCACAACAGACCGCTCGGCGAATCCTTAATGCTGAGTAGTTCCCTCCCATTTCCGTCACGTACTCCATTTCGGTGCATGATTTCAGCTCCCCCAAATATCTTGACCGATTATTCCTTGCCTGTTTACATACAATGTGTGGTTTACGACCACGGCAGGAATATGGCGGTGGTGCTGGCGGTGGGGGAGTGGGGGAGGGGGGAGGTGTGGGGTGACTTTAAACCTTCCTTCTTTAAAGGAGGAAACTTTAATAGAAGGGTCATACATTCTTCATTACTCCATGCAGTCTCATCCTGATACAGGGCTATCATGCATGTCATACCCCTCTTGTCTCGCTCCCACCCAAGTGGAAGGGGGACTACTTGGGCAATTCGTTTCCCAGTGGCACACGCATAACAATTGCTTTTGTTCAAACATTTCACAGTGTCCTTTACCCATTCAACCCAGGTATTTGTGTCACCAGCGGTTTCTACTTCAGTGGTCTGCTTTAAGCACTTTACCTCGACGATTTTTATCACCTTAGGGTCAGAGTAAGGTACGCTACCATTCCTTTCTCCTAATCGGGTTCTGTCTTTCACACGTATATTAAAACAACGTCCCAGGAAATTCTTCCCGTCTGCTTTCATTTCTACCCCAAGTGTTTGGTCTAATTTGGTCTGACAGGTTTCTCCCCCTAAAACTGCTTCATACCATGAGGATTTCTTTATTGATGAATATATTGGATTACACTTTTTATCGGGACAGTCAAGAGCTGGTTGGAAACGGCCTCGTTTTACTGTAATGAGTGGGGTAATTAAAATATCAACTCTGAGGATTTCCTGCCTCAAACATTCTTGATATTCTTTTTTCCAAAAATATCCTTTACACTTCTCTCTCCAGGACATTTTCTTCCCGTTAGTCTTATCCCATGTCGCCCACCCCACTTCGAGATCTTTTTCATAGAGCCAAAGATTTATCTCTAAGTAACTGATTTGCCTATGATTTCATACATGACCACAATCCGCCAGGCTGCAGGCATCTGTTTCAATGACTAGTGGATTTGCACTTTCTGGAACCGTTATCACTAAGTAAGACGACCACATCACAACCCGACAGAATCCTATGATTAGAAAAGCTAATATAGTGTACCTAAACATTCTTCCCATTCTCCAGTGGTATTGAAGCAGCGAGAGACTTAGCATACAATACAGAAACTATCCCGCGCTCTTGTCACTACTGTATAATCAGTTATTTTAAGTCATTTTAACTTAAGGTTAAGCGGTTATTTTTTCTATTTAGTTGTTCAAACTTCTCTCCCAACTGGAGTTTCCACTGGCCCTTTAATCGGAGTGTAGTGAGTCCAGCCTTTCCCTGCCGATCTGAACGCCGTTTCAGTGGTTAAGAGTGCTTGGTACGGACCCTCCCAGTCTAGTTGCAATTTGGTCCGAGTTCATGATTTGATGAGGATCCAATCCCCAGTGGGATCGGATGGACAGTTAACTCAAGGTGTGGAGTCTGTGTCAACAAACTCTGTTCCCCGAGGAAGGACAATGAGGAGGACAAGCCCATTATATACTTCTTTAGGAAGAAATCTTTGACCTCCAGGATTGGCATTTCACCTTTCGTTCCCAGATCGGTCAGGTCAGACAATATCTGATAAGGGGAGCCCCATATCTGTCCTTGGGGCCGTTCGCACTCGAGAAAGGGCAACAGGTAAACACTTAGTCCAAGGAAGTCTGGTTTCTCCTACTAACTTGGATAACTGCTTGTTGATTTTCTGTTCGTTCTCTCAGACTTTCTTGATGAAGTCGGGTGCCAAGCTGTGTGGAAATCCCAGGAGATTCTTAACCCGTTCATCGCTCACTGGATTACCCTGGAAGTAAAATTAGCTCCCTGATGGGAATCTATGCATTCCACTATCTCGTATCTGGGGATTATGTGTCAAATTATTACCTTGGACACCCCTTTTGTGGTGGCAGTGACTAAAGGGTATGCCTCCACCCCTCTGGATAGGTGATCAACCACTACCAGCATATACCTCAGTCTTTCCACTCGGGGTAATTCGGTAAAATCTACCTGAATCCTCTGAAATGGTTTTAGCCCAGGGTCTGTCCCTCCTGGGACTTGTTTCTTTAATACGTTCTTGTCTTTTTTTAACGTTATGCATCCTTTACATATCTGTGTGGTTAATGTATATAACCCTTTGCATCCATGTTTCCTTGAGACTAAATCACACATTGATTGCACTCCCCAGTGACCCCCCGATGTCCGACCGCCATAGTTTCTCGCATTGTCATTTCATTCAATAATTCCGTCTCATCGGGTAACATCCAGCACACATCGGCTGTCTTTGCAGCTCCTGAATGTCTTAGCTTATTTTCGTCCTTTTCAGTAAACAACGGGACACCCTGAAGATCTGGAATTTCAGGTATTAGGGAGTATATCACCACTCCCTGTGGATTCAGGGCTGCTTATTTAGCTACCTCATCGGCCAGATAATTTCCCCTTACTTCCGGTTCATTCTCCTGATGTCCGTTAATATGAACTACCACTATTTCTCTCGGGTGTAATAGAGATTCCAGCACTTGGTTGATCAATTCCTCATGCGCTAGTTCTTCTCTTCTGCTGTATATTATCCTCCTTCTTGCCAAAATTTTCCGAGGTATGTTCCACTCCACATGCGTGTTTGGCATCATGTACACCGTTTCCTTCCTTGTCTTTCTAGAGCATAAATTTCACAAGTTTTGTCTGAACATCCGTTCGACAGTCTTTCAGCCTCGACAACGCTTCCTTCTATCCCGTCAACCATAGCATATCCACTGTGCCTTTTTCCACTCGATCACCCAGGAGGACCTGTCGGTAAGCAAACGAGCTGCAACGGTACGTCACTTAAGTCCATTCGCACTTTAGTCTGCTATTCAATAATAGTGGTTAGCACTGCTGTCTTACAGCGCCAGAGACTCGGGTTCAATTCCCGCCTCAGGTGACTGACTGTGTGGACTTTGCACATCCTCCCCGTGTCTGCGTGGGTTTCCTCCGGGTGCTCAGGTTTCCTCCCACAGTCCAAAAATGGGCAGGTGAGGTGACTTGGCCACGCTAAATTGCCCGTTCTGTTAGGTGCAGGGGTAAATGTAGGGGAATGGGTCTGGGTGGGTGTGCTTCGGCGGGTCAGAGTGGACTTGTTGGGCCGAAGGGCCTGTTTCCACACTGTACGTAATCTAATCTAATCTAATCTAATCAAGGCAGTCGTTTTCTTGATTGCCACGGCCACCCCCTCTCTCGGCCACAGAAATGCAGCTGGATTGAATCAACTCTCTTTGACTAACGCAAGGTCATTCTGCTCTATTAGGATTGTCTTATGTTTCAAGATCCTAGAGTCTGTGAGCCATTGTCCTGCTTTCTGCTTTAATATGGTCGATACCTGATATGGGGTGTTGACATTAAAGCTCTCCCAAAAGTAAGTTACGGACTCTCCTATACCAATAACGCTGTTGCTGCCATTTGCCTGCACGCACACATGGGCCACCTGCTTGAGACTCGGTCTAATAATTTAGATAGTAGGCAACCGGCTGCTTCTTCCTCCCATGCTCGGCCCCCATCGCTGGGTTCGAACCCCTAGAGCAACTCCCCATCTACCGTGACACGCAATTGGAAGAGCTTCTCGACGGAAGGTCAGGCAAGAACAGGGACATTGATTAGTTTCCTCTTGTGTTCTTCGACTAATTTCCTCTCTTCATCTGTCCAATTCAATTATTTAGGTTCTACCTCCAATAGTTTCAAATAATTTATTTGTTTTCTGTACATATGAGTCTATCCATAATCTGCAGTACCCTGCTCACCCAGGAATTTCCATATATCCTTATGATTTTAGGCACTGGCATTCCCACAATTCCGTCAATTTTTTTCTGGGCTTAGTTTTCATTTTCCTTCACTGATACGGTTTCCCAAATATCTGACTTCCTTCTCTACATCGTGCCATTTATTCTTGGAGACCCTCAATCCTTGCTTTCCTAGAAAATTTACTGATTAGTTTGTGGCTTCTATCATTTTTTCCCTTTTCTCGCCTGTGACCAGAAGATCAGTTACATATTCTAACAGGGTAGTTCTTTTGGGCTAATTGAACTTCCCCAAGACTTGTTCCAACACCTGACCAAAGAGATCCGGGATTCAGTAAATCCCTGCAGGAGTATCGTCCATCTGTAATTCTGTTTTTGGAACTTCCAACCCGAAGGCAAACATATTCCGACTCCCCCCCCGCCCCCCCCCGCCAGGGGACATGCCCAGCAGGCAACCTTCAGATCCACTACACTGAACCATTTATCATCATGGCGATTGTTAATCAGTAGTGTTTAGGGATTAGGGAGCACAGGGTGGCGGGCTTGTACTATTTGATTGAAGGCCCTTAGGTCTTGTACCAAGTGACAACTACCGTCCGATTTCTTTACTGATATGATAGGGATATTGTAACGGGCCGGGCAAGGCTGTAGTAATCCATCCTTAATCAATCACTCAATTACTGTCTGCAGTCCCCTGCATCCGTCTATTGAAATCAGATTTTTTTTTTGCCAACCACGTCTCTCCCATCTTTAAATTGATCTCCAAAGGAGGTATTTGTAATCCTTCACGATTCCCTTCCGAGCCGACACTCTGGGTTCTATTTCCTTCTCCTCTTCCTCAGCCAGGACGGAATTTGTATCATTCATCTTTGGTCCAATACTCCAATCACCAGTCACAGGAGTATGATTACATCCCTCCACAATAAATTACTTCCGATATCAGGAATATATAACAGTTCACTTTCGACTATCTCTTCCCCACTTCAATTATCATCGGGTTCAACAACTGTAAATGTAAATCTCTCCTCTTTTACTCCTGAAACAGTTAACATTTGTTTCGAGATTTCCTCTCCCTTGGGTTTAAAAGTTAAGGATGATCTTGCTGCCCCCATATCGAACGGAAAACTAAGTCCTCTTTGCAATGTCCCACCTTTAAATTTATCAAGGGTTTCTGATGGGTCCCCGGGGTCAGGATCCCTGAGACCCCTATTCTTCATCAGGTTTCATAAACGTTACTACCTTTGCTTCCTTTTACACATCTGGACATTGCTTCTTAATATTCCACCTGTGGGGATTTCCACTTTGAACCTTGTTCCTGTCCACCAGACCCATTAACATCCCTCCCCGATCTCTTCTCCCTTTATTTTCAACACCATTCCGCTTTCCTTCTCCTTTTAGTTTTGCCTTCGCTTTATTACCTCATCAACCGTGGCTCTCATTATTTTTGCTTTTTGTTTCTGCTTCTGATGTTACGTTGCCAAATCGATTGCTGAGCCGATTTAAAGAATTGAACAGCTTTAGGGCCACCTAATGGTCATTCTTCATCACCCAATGCTTTGTTAAGAACTTGATTTTTTTTCAAGAAATATTGCAATATGTCTTGCTATCTGTAACCTCCAATACGGATTCATCAATGTATGCTTGTCTAACTGGAAATCGTGTTCCTAACTATACATTTTGCAATCTTATTTTTAAATATATATTTATGTGTTAAAATTCGTTTATTCAGCATGTAATGTTTAATATGTAACATTCATACAGTTCCCAACTTCGAAATCTACTATAATTACCCAGTTTTAGCTCCTTAATTTAAAGTCAAATTTAGTTTTCTTAAGTAGTGTCTGAATAGTCATTGCTCAATTACAATGCTATAGGTCGTGAAAATAATTCGAGCTGTCTTCAAAGGATTTGTCTGTTCAAGTTAAAAAAAACT